>NC_051387.1:36504304-36506804 GCF_015228065.2 Penaeus monodon
GAGACTGAGAGATGCATTGAGAGAATTCAAGAGATAGATGATGAGAGAGACGAGAGAGAGAATGATGGGAGACTTGAGAGAGAGAGAAAGCGAATGACGAGAGCGATGAGAGAGAGAAGAGATGAGAGCTCTCGAGAGAGATGAGAGGAGATGAGAGCGTATTTTTTTGTTTTTTGAGACGAGATGACTTTTTCGAGAACTGAGAGAGAGAGATTGACTGACGAGAGGAGAGAGAGAGGAGAGAGAGAGGAGAGCGAAAGCGAGAGAGAGAGAGAAGAGTAGAGAATGAGAAGAGGAAAGTCTAGCGGAGATGGAGAGGAGAAGAGAGATGAGAGAGACGAGAGAGAGACGAGATTGATGTAGACGATTACGAGAGAGACGACGATGAGAGAGAGAGATCCGAGAGATGAGACAGAGATGAGACGAGATCGAGAGAGAGGAAAGCGAGAGAGAGCGAGGAGACGCATGAGAGGTGAGAGACCTGAGACGAGTGAGAGAGAGAGAGCAGACTGACGGAGACTCCGAGCGCGAAGGGAGAGAGATGAGAGAGAATGGCAGAGACTGAGAGAGACGACTAGAGAAGAGCAGTTGAGGAGTCCTCGGAGAGAGAGAGAGGAAGAGACGTGACAGGAGAAGTGCCGAGAGAGGAGAGAGACAGTGATGAGAGAGAACGAGAGACGAGAGTCCAAAACGGCCGCAGGGGAGAGAAGATGAGAGTGAGAGAGTAAGTAGTATGGAGAGAGAGTATGTAGGAGCGAGGAGGAGAGTATGAAAGAGTATGCTATATGTATATATATATATATATATATATATATATATATATATATATATATATATATATATATATATATATATGTATATATACATATATGCGTGCGCGTGGGTGTGGGTGTGCATGTATATATTTAAGAATAACTATCTATGTATATAATATCAAGCTGTCTATATATATCTCCCTATGATGAATGCATCTGTATGTATGTACATATATAGATACACACACTTATACACTCATATACACAGACATACGGCATAAGTGGGGATGACGAGATGATTGTGACCTGCCCTGAGAGAGAGGGAGAGAGATGGAGAGAGAGAGGATGTGCGATGGAGAGAGTAGGCAGAGAGATGGCGGGAGGGAGTGAGGAGGGAGGAAGGGAGAGAAAGGGAGAGAGAGAGGGAGAGAGATGAGAGAGCGAGAGAGAAGAGGAGAGAGAGGAGGGGAGGGGGAGAGAGAGAGAGGAGGGTGAGAGGGACAAAGAAGGAGAACTGGGAGCGAGAGGAGAGGAGAGAGAGAAGCGAGACGAGGAGGAGAGACAGGGGGAGAGGCGAGAAGGAGAGAGAGGGATGAAGAGAGCGAAAAGGAAGGAGAAGCAGAGATGCGGGAGTGAGGAGAGGAGGAAGGGAGAGGAGAGAGGAGATGAGCGGGAGGAGAGATCAGATTGAAGGAGAGGTGCAGAGAGAGCAGGAAAGGGAAGGGGAGGATGTGAGGGGAGAGGAGAGGAGAGAGATGAGAGGAGAGAGAGAGGGAGAGAGGACGCGGGAGAGGAGAGGGAGAGGAGAGGAGAGAGAAGGAGAAGACAAGAGAGAGAGAGGAGAGAGGAGAGAGAGAAGAGATACGAGATATGGAAGAGAGAGAGAGAGAGGAGGGAGGAAGGACTAGAGGAGTTCAGAGGAGAGATGAAGAGAGAGAGAGAGAGAAGAGAGAGAGAGAGAGAGAAAGCGAGAGAGAGACGAGGAGGGAGATGAGAGGGAGAGAGAGACATGAGGAGAGAGAGAGAGAGGAGAGATCGAGGAGGAAGAGGAGAGAAGGAGTAGGAGAGAGAGAAGAGTTGATAGTGGGTCCGAGAGAAAGAGAGGCGACGAGACTGATGAGAGAGACGAGAGATGGGAAGAGAGAGGAGAGGGGTAGAGAGAGAGGAGAGAGAAGAGAGAGAGAGGAAGGAGAGGGGAGGAGAGAGAGAAAGAGAGGAGATGAGAGAGAGACGCGGAGAGAGGAGTGAGAGAGAGAGAGGAGAGAGGAGAGAGAGAGAGATGCGCTGGAGAGAGAGAAGAGAGAGAGAGAGAGCGAGTTGACTTCATCTAAGACACGTCACCCGCCGACTCGCAAGCCGTATACGGCAAGAGGACAGACGATATTCCCGCGGACAGATCATTAATTTGTTTTGTAGAGTTTTTGTTTAGTTTAGTAGTTACGATTTCCACGCGCGGAAATCGATCCGGCTCGAATCCACCCAATCATAACCAAGCTTTTCTGTTCACCCAACTATCAGTGAACAGACTAGTGTAAATGCTAATTGTAGTGACCCGAGGTTATACGATATAAGAACAACGCATGATGGACGTGTATGATAATGGTATTAATGATAATAATTTTGATACAATATGTAATATTAATGCTTAATGATAACAACTGATAATGAATCGATAACATGTGATAATGTAAAACAGAGGCAAACACAGACAACACAACCAAATAATCAAATAGTATAGAAATAGT
>NC_051387.1:36511804-36514304 GCF_015228065.2 Penaeus monodon
ATTAAAAAGACCTTTTACTGTTTTTTTTTTTGTTTTTATTCATTTTAAAATTCTAAACATTCTCTTAACTTTATTTTAATTTACTTTTATTTCAAGTATTGGAGGAAATCCTTTACACTTTTGGTTTATTCCGTATTCTTAATATTTTATCATTATACTTTTTAAATGAAAAACGTATACTTCTGATATAACCGAGGCAATGTAAACAAATCGTGTTTAAACAATAACGAGTCAGTTATGCGAAGTTGTCTCGGCCGGGCTAGTCCTATGAAGGGAGCCCGGCCTGTGCCGACTAATGCCGACACGAACAACATGCGTCAGCTGGTGTTGACTCGCCTGAACTTTGTCCTTACCCGCCGTGGTGCCCAGCACAGCAATAACCTCCAGGTGACAATTGAACCCTCTCGCGCCTGAGCGAGACGCGAACCGCCACCCCTACTGTACTACCCCGGAGGCTACAATAACGAGAGATGGTCAGACGGTCAACGAATGTGCTTCGTTTACCAAGTCCTCTGTGTGATCGATAATGCCGGCTGTGTCGCCTCATTTATTGAAGAGTGTGAGTGGAGACGGTGGATAAAACAAGTTAAGTAGTGATGTGCCTGATATACTTTGTTTAGGAGCTGCACGTGATCCAAAGAACATTTTAATTAACAAATTGATTTTTTACTAAACATGGCTGCTGTCCTTTTCCTTTACTTGTAACTTTTATTCAGATCTATAAACAGGAAGTCTGAGTGATCTTATATCGTTTTTCTTGTTTTAGTTTCACCGGACCTTTTTCTTTCTTTTCTTTTTATACTATATTTAGCTTTTAAGTTTTAGGATTTTTAAGCCTTCTGCTGTGGCGCCAGACTTGCCGGTTTTGCCTTTCAGTCAGACGCCACTTCGGGGTCTTCCCTTTAGTTTTTATACTGCAGTTTAGGCTATTTTACGTTTTTTTCAGAACATTTTCTTTTTGCATTTCATTTTTAGTGTTTATTTATTTTTTCATTGAACTTTCGTATTTTCTTTTATGGTTCGGCTAAACTTCAGAACTTACCACGCTGGACCATTTTCCCGCACGTTACCACTTCAGGGATTTTGAATTGAAAAAGGGTTAATTAAGCCTTCTGCGTCTGTATTCCTGGGTTGACGGAAATCACGCCACAATAAAAAAGATATTGATTTTGTTGGTGATGTTCATGTTGATGGCAATGATACAAATACTGCTGTTACTACTACTGCTACGTCTGCTTCTAGATCTTTACTACTACTACTTCTATTACTGGTACTGCTGAATGTTAATAAAAATATAGTTATAATGATAGTATAACAAGGATGATATTAAAAATAATAATGATAATAATAATAATAATAATAATAATAATAATAATAATAATAATAATAATGATAATAGTAATAATAATAATAATGATGATAATAATAATAACAATAATAATTATGATAATAATAATAATGATTATGAAATAATAATAAAGATGATAATGGTAATAAGAGTAAAAGAAATAATAATAGTAATAATAATGATAATAATAATAACAACAACAACAACAACAACAACAACAACAACAACAACAACAACAACAACAACAACAACAACAACAACAATAATGATAATAATAATGATAATAATGATTATAATACCGATAATGATGATGATAATGATAATGATAATGGCAATGATGATGATAATAATAATGAAGATGATAATGACCAAGATAATGTAAGTGATACGGAAATAATGATAATAACAATAAGGGCAATAACAGTCACATCAGCAATGGCATCACAAATAACGACAAGAAAAACAATAAAAGATCAAGAAGCATAACAACAATAAAAATGATCATACAAATAATATTAATAATGATAATGATAAGGGTAATAAGATCAAAATAAGTGCAATGATAATAAAAGATATAATAATAATAATAATAATAATAATAATAATAATAATGATATAATGATAATAATGATAATAGTAACAATGATGATAAAAAACAAGAAACAAAATAACAAAAATAATGATCATAGTTATAATATTAAAAATGATGATAATAAGGGTAATAAGATCATAATAAGGGTAATGAAAATAATAGTAAAAATAATGATGATGATGATGATGATGATGATGATGATGATGATGATGATGATGATGATGATGATGATGATGATGATGATGATGATAATGATGATAATAATAATAATGATAATAATGATAATAACAGTATTTATAATTATTATAATGATAAAAATAAAGATAATGATAATAACAATAATAATAACAATAATGATAATGATGATGATGATTATAAAAAAATAATGATAGTAATGATAAAAAAAAAAAAAAAAAATAATGATAATAATATAATAATAATAATATTATTATTATTATATAATTGTATAATAGTGATGATGATAATAATTATAATAGTGCTAATAATAATAATGCTAATGATAATAATGCTAATAATAATAATGCTAATAATAATGATGA
>NC_051387.1:36519304-36529304 GCF_015228065.2 Penaeus monodon
AGCAAATTCTAATAATGGTAATATTAATAACGCTGAGGATAATATTACTAATTATGATGATAATAAGTGCTACTACTAATAAAAATAATAATGTTAGTTTCATAATAATAATAATCATAATAATAATGATAACAAAAACAACTACAATAATAATAATAATAATAATAATAATAATAATAATAATAATAATAATAATTATTATTATTATTATTATTATTATCATAATAGCAATTATAATAATGAGGATAAGATAATGACAATGATAATAGTAATAATAATAATAATAATGATAATAATAACAAAATAATGATAATAATAACAATAATTAGGATAAAAATGTTAATACCATTACTAATAACTTAATAATGATAACAGTAATGGTAATAAAAGAAACAATAAAAGTGATAACCATAATAATAATAATAAAAATAATTGTAATCATAATGATGATGATGATTATAATGCTCATAATGATGTCAATAATAATATTAAAATTAATAATAACAATAACAGTAGCAATAATAATAATAAAAAAATACAAATAAAATAACGTGTATATGAATCAAATATAACAATAGTAACAAAAACAAACAAACAAAAAAGAAAGAAAGGGAAGCCAAACAAAGCAATTACAGAACCCGATCCGAACTTCGGTCCGCAAACACGCGGAGCACAAGAGCCAACTAGGAAATGCAAAGACCTCTATCCTACTCAATCAGTGGCGTCTCAGCCTCGGATGGCACGGCGAATCTCGCCCTCGTGGCGTCGCTCTTTCTTGCCTCCTGATACCCTCTTCTTTTCTTTGCCCTTTGTTTTTCTTCTTTTTTATATTTATAATCCATGGGCGTGTTTTCTCTCGTGGGCGTTTCTCCTTCCGTGGGTGGTTCTTTTATTCGTTGGCGAGATGAACAAGACCCATTTTTTGACTGATAACAAAGGGAATAAGGGATGAGACCTTGCTACACTTTATACAAGATTTGTCTCATTATCCTATTTGAATTTTTATTGTGTCAATGTTGTATATTGTTCATTCGTTTGTCTACCATATATATATATATATAATATATTATATATATATATATATATATATATATATATATATATATATATATATATATGAATACACACAACAACACACACACACACACACACACACACACACACACACACACACACACACACACACACACACACACACATATATATATATGGATGTATATATGCACACATATGTGATGTATTATATATATATATATATATATATATATATATATATATATATATATATATATATATATATATATATATATATATATATATATATATATATATATATATATATATATATATATATTATTCCCAGGGGAAAGGAAAGTCCTTCTCGGTGCGGGTGGCAGACGAGGGAACCCTGTGAATGAATCAAAGGGTCATCCCGAGGCTGCTCCGTATTTGTTGAATGAGTCGTGGGGCAAATCACGATCAGGGCAGGCTCTGAAAGCCACTGGCAGTTTCCGATTTTGCTCAAGAAATGCACGGCCGAGATACAACACAGCCCCTAGTCCCCGGCAGCTCGTCAATGAGCAAGGGGCATGAAGAATTCCCGGGTCCAGACAGAACTATATCCTTGAGTATAATAATAAATTAATTAATGGAATACGAAATAAGGATAAATTTGATTGAAGCAATCAATGGGAATACTGAGGGAGAAGGAGGAGCTGATTGAGGTAATGAAGAAGAGTAGCATCGCTGTAATGGGATTATGCAAAACCCGTTTAAAGGATAATGGGGATAAGACTGCAAGATGAATACAGACTAACATTTAGCGGAAGGGAGGATGGAAGACATGGAGTGGCATGTTTGGCAGAGAACATCTTGGCTAAAAACGGTGAACAAGTAAATGAAAGAATCGTAAACATATCTTAAAAAAATGGGAACAAAGGAATTAGCTTGGTGCAGATATACACACCGCAGGGGGGGGGGGGGCTTTTGTGGAAAAGGAAGCTTACTACTAGCATCTGCAAGAGAATCTAAACAAGCTGAAGTATGAACAACAGCTGGTCATATGTGGGATGAACACATGGATTGTGACAGAAGAGATTATGATCAGTTTGGCGATTGGAGTGTGGAAGGAGAACGGATATTAGATTTCGCCGTGGTGAACAACTTATCAATCACGAGCACCCTTCTATCAGCATAGAGATTCTCAAAAGTGTACATGGTACAGATGGAATGAAGGCAGGCCGGTATATACTGATAAATGGCTGATTGATCTTTTTACAACCACTAATAAAAAAACAATCATTCTGTGATGTGAAATCGGTACTCTTACTGCACATTTACTATGACCTTAGAATGGTGATGGCAACATTGAAAATAATAAAATCAACATCTAAATCCAGAAAAAAGTAGGGAGGCTGAAGGAAGAACAAATTAGACATAAATTCTAGTAAAAAGTAGAGGAAAAGATACATAATTTGAGATATGATTATATCGAAAGAAGAATACTGAAGGAATATCGGTAACATTTACGAAGGTGGTTACAGAGGCAGCCGATGAAAGTGTAGGGAAGAAGATATTACATAGTGGAAAGAGGAAAACCATACCATGGTGGACAGACAACATGAAAGATGCAGTTGGATGAAAACTAGAAGACAGGAGATCAGACAAGCAAATAATGAGGAAACAAATAAATTAATCTAAAGGAAAACAAAAGGGTACAAGGACAAAACAAGACAAGCTGGATAACATCTCAGTAGAGCAATATAAAATCTCAAAAAAAAAAAAAAAAAAAATCGAAGAAAAATAACACAGAAGAGGTGGAAGAGGATGAGATGGAGGGGAAGAGAGCTGATGATGGGAACGGTGATACAGTAGGAGAAATACAAGTGAGAGAGGCGGGGTGGGTATCCAAGAAAAGAAGTCAAAGGTAATTTTTTTAGTGAGGTTGGTTTGCCTGTCGAAATTATTAAAGCAGTGGGATCTGAAGCAATCAACATTTTGTGTTTTGACTTTCAGTGCTGCCTTTGCAACCGAAATAGTTCTTACAAATTGGCAAAAGGTTATACTCTGTCCGATTTATAAAGTGAAAATAACATTATGCCAGAATTACCGTGGGATCACACTGTTATCAGAGGCAGCTAAGATTTTTAGTAGAGTAATTAAGAGAAGAATTAGATTGTGTGTAGAGAAGCCCTTGGTGGGTAGAGTGATTAAAGAAATGTATTCAAGATGTATGTGTAAGGTTAGAGGACAAAAAGTGGAGTCCTAGTATTTAATCTATATTTTATTTTTTTCATGTCACCACTGAAAAAACAAGGACTCACTACTCCTCCTGGAGTGTTGAAGCTGGGTGCGGCTCCAAATTTCTCAGCCGCCGGTTTAGGCGTCGGGGAAACGTACATTGGCATAACTCTGGACTCATTGGTCACAGGTAAGTGAATGACCTATTAAAATGTTTGTTTTGAACTATTGTATATGGTAAAATGGTTAATATACAAATTACATCTATAATGAGGTCAACAGAAGCCAATATGTCATAAATTTAAGAGAATACCAACAATCTGATATATTAAACTTGCAATTTATCATTTAGGAACTTACAATTTGTTTCAAAAGACATCCCTCTCCATATTCAACCCATTAATATTTAGTGATTTTCTAAACCAAAAAATTCAATTATACTAGTGTAGTATAATGGGTATACATAAAGCAGATGACTGGAGTGACTGAGAACAATGTGCCTCTGGTATGTGGCATAACTATATGCTGTGGCAATACCACAGGGTGGCCCTAGAGTGTTTTCTTTATTAATTGAAATGAATAGTGCCGTATGCAATTCCTATCATAATTGAGAGTGACTTCTGATTGATTTCAGGTCGCCTAATATCAGCTGATTGCCGAAAAGAATGACTAACAATGAAAATCCAACACATGCCAATGAATGTTTCCATCATCCACTACATTGGGGAAAAAACAGACTTTGTCCGTTTTTATGACATTCCAAATCCACAAGAAAAGGAAAAGCAGAGTTCGTAGCAATGGGTTTGAGATCAGTTAAATCAAACAGAAAGCTATGCATATTTAGTTATGCATATTTAGTGAAAGAATAAGTAACTTTAACAGCTGTCTGGATCCAGTGTTAGAAAACAAACAAGAATGTAAAATTACTCTAATACTATAATGGAACCCTTTCTGATGTACGGAAGCGAGTGAGATACAGGCAGAGGAAATGAAAGTGTTGAGGCTGATAAGAGTGACTAAGAGAGACAAATTGCGAAACACCATAAAAAGGCAGATGTAAACATTGAACCTACATTGGACAGCATTTAGAGGAAGAAATTACAATTGTATGGACATGTAATGTGGATGCCAGAAGACAGGCCAGTAAAAAAAGTAATTGAAATGGAGGCTAGAGGGAAAACGACCGGTTATTCGACCTCGAAGATGGATTGAGGGGTTGAGAAAGCTTTCATTAGAAGGAGAGCAGTGTAGTGCAAGTTCAAGAGGAGGAGATTTATGAAGATCGAGGGAGACGGAGGAGCTTTAAAAAAAGCATCCACCTATATATAAATACATACAGACATGCATGCATATATATATATATATATATATATATATATATATATATATATATATATATATATATATATGTGTGTGTGTGTGTGTGTGTGTGTGTGTGTGTGTGTGTGTGTGTGTGTGTGTGTGTATGTATGTGTGTGTGTGCGCACACACACACACACACACACATGTAAGAAATACTTCGTTGTCATAGATAAAAGAGGGTAATTTTATTCCTTGTATGTAATACACACACATACACATATGTTTATATGCGTGTGTGTGTGTATGTGTGTGTGTATGTGTGATTTATATATATATATATATATATATATATATATATATATAATGTATATATATATATATATATATATATATATATATATATATATATATATATATAAATATATATATATATATATACACACACACATATATCCGACCCTCGTGGTCCCGAGTCCAATTCCCCGTCGTGGCGGTCGTATTAATGCCTGTGCTCCGACTGCTGGCTTAAGACCGATCTCACGGCAGGAAAACGACATTTCGCCTTGAGAAGTCAAACGCAGGTGTCGTAGGGGATATCGACGCCTTGGCAAACCGAACCAGGTTGATTTGGAAAGGCATCCAATCAGGCAAGGGTGGCACTGCCAAAATAACCTCTTAGTAGAGAATTGAGAGAGGCCTATGTTCTGCAGTGGAATGAATGGCTTAGAAAAAGAAGAAGAGAGAGAGGAAAAAAAAAGAAAAGAAAAGAAAAGAAAAAATATATGTGTGTGTGCGCGTGTGGAATTCATGTCGAACAAATTGCAAGTAGAACAACGAAGGGAAGTACAAGAAAACACACGAATATGCCGAAAGCCTTTTCGCACACACGCGAAAAGGCCTTCGGTATATTCCCGTGTGTGCGCGTACGTGCGTGCGTGCGTGCGTGGTGTGTGTGTGTGTGTGTGTGTGTGTGTGTGTGTGTGTGTGTGTGTGTGTGTGTGTGTGTGTGTGTGTGTGTGTGTGTGTCTGTGTAAATTATTCATATATATTATATATATATACACATACATATATATATATATATATATATATATATATATATATTATGATCTATATATATATATTATGATATATATCATATATATATATATATATATATATATATATTTATATATATATATATATTATATATATATATAAATGTTGTGTGTTTGTGTGTATCTACATGTGCACAAACATATATACCAATCTTGGTTACTCCGCATTAAGAGACTACTTCAGCTATTCAGTATTTACTAGTTATCCTGTCCGGATTACGTCTTTGAGAGTGTAATTTTCCTGCAGTGGCATTTAATAACCACGCTACTCTTATTACAACATTTGCCTTGTCTTAAGTCCAGATGCCTCACAGGGACTATTATACGCAAGAAGTAACATGCAGAGCAGGAAACAAGGTCAAAATACATTCATACTAGACAAGTATTAATGCAAATCAAAGTGTGAAATGATTTTATCCTAGTTTAATACGAGCAGCAACATATTATTTTGCTTGCTGATTGGAATATATTACAGTTATAACTATAATAGTGTTTAATACATTTACTAAGTGCATTTCATTCACATTGTTTTATCTATTTATGAAATACACTTGTTAGAATTTCGTGTTTCAATAAACGTTTGATGACAGCTATCCTTTACGTATTGTAAATATCATGTGACAAATTTCAGTGAAACAAGGAAGCAACACAAATTGTATCGGAAACTCTTCTTTATTTACAGTCAGCGGAATATATCACATCAACGCTACAAATCTTCTGATATCAGTTCTAGGAGATACGTGTTACGAGTTGTGCAACGTTGGTTTCGAATCGCATATGATAACAAAAATAGCAATAACGATAATGATAATGGTAATTATTATAATGATGTTGATAATTACGATAATAATAATTATGATCATGCTAATAACAACAATATCAGAACTAGTAAGGGTAGTAATGATAATATTAAAAGTGATATTAAAGTGATGCTATATCTCCTGATAATAATAGTGGGAATCATAATGGCAATAAGGATTAATCTTATAATAATTATTGGAAAATAAACAATCAAATAAACAAAAACAACAACAAAAGCTATAAACTAAAAGAAATGATCGTATATATTCAGCAAGTAATAGAGGATGCACAGTCTTTTCCCCTACGCAGCTCAAAGTCTCAAACACAAGGAACACGGCGCAACGTAACTCAAGTATTCTCGTCCTTACTGCATTGCCCTATCTTGCCTCTGACACCCTTCCTCATCCCGGGGGCGTCTCTGAGCGGGATGAACACTCGGAGCTTTCTGATTGATAACAGTTGTCATGGGAAGAAAAGATTGAGATCGATCATTGCGACCGTGTGATAGATTACACTGTGGATTGTTATCCTCATCTTTATCTTTATTTTTTTCCAGTATTTCATTCCTATATATCTATTATTATTTCTTTTGTCTGTCTATGTGTTTTGATTAAATGTTTTAATTACTGATTCCTTCTCTCCGTTTCTCCGTTGTTTCTTTGTTTTCTTTCGTTCCCTCTCGTCAAGTAAAAACAAGATTAGACATGGATCATAAGAAAGAAGAAGAGAAATACATGAAACATTTACGCAAAAAAAAAACAATAAAAAAAGAGGAAATACATGAATAAATGAAAAAAAAATAGAGAAAGAGAAAAAGAGAAAAAGAAAAATGAGAATAAATAAACCACATTAAAGGAACGACCCAAAAGAAGAAAGCCAAAGAAAACATCGCGTATTGTGAGCAGACCAAAGTTTTATTTTCATGCTACAAAATATCGGTCCCCCGTCGGCCATCCTCTTGCGAGAAGGAGCCGCGAGGAAGCCCTCACTGGACTCCTTGTCTCCTGGATAGATTGACTCCTGTGTACTTTTGCCTGTGTGCTCTACGGGCCCTGGGTTGGACTACGGTAATGCGAGAACCAGAGCGTCTAAATAATAGGTTGTGGTTTCTGGTTGGGTACATACACACATTCACACACACACACACACACACACACACACACACACACACACACACACACACACACACACACACACACACACACACACACACACACACACACACACACACACACCACCACCCACTACACACGCACAGACAAACACATGCATGCATGCTACACAGGCATTACAAATTGCATGTGAAAAATGATTACGAAATTCTGTATGTAGAAAAAACTCTATCATATCGCAGTATATTGATGTCCTATCGATTGTATAAATCAAAATTAGACACTAGCATCTTCATTGCTGGTACGATATTTCCTATACTGAAAATTATATTGGAGTGATAATGTAGATGGTGAAAGAAACGTCAGGGCCCAATTAATACGGAATTATGTTCACGATGAAGTGAATTAAACTATATTAATTCTACCAATGATGGTTATGATGATTTTCATGACATTGATGGTGTTGTTGATGATGATGATGATGATGATGATAATGTGATAATGCTGCTGCTGCTGCTGATGATGATGTCAATGATGATGTGATGATGATCGTGATGATGATAATGATAATGATGTGATGATGATGATGATGATGAAACTGATGATGATGATGAAAATGAGGGTGGGATGATGATGATGATGATGATGATGATGATGATGATGATGATGATGATGATGATGATGATGATGATGATGATGATGATGATGATGATGATGATGATGATAATGATAATGATTATGATAATTATGATGATAATGATAATGATAATGATAATGATACTGCTACCAAAGATGGTGATAACAACAACAACAGCAAGAATGACCATGGCTATGATATAAAAAACGCTGAAATAAAACAACAATGCAATGAATATAGACCCCCCCGCAAAAAAAAAAGACATATCCAACAAACCCTCAGAAAATAGGCGAGTTAAGAACCACGCTTCTAAAACACCGCGGGGCGTTTCGTCAAGCTCCGCCCGTGACGCCCTGCGCCCGTCCCTTCCTCGTGGGCGTCCGGTGGCTTCCTTGACAGAAAACCCGGTCGTTAATCGAGGGGGGGGGGTCGAGGCGATCGGGGGGGGGGAAGCATGCGATGGATTCAGTGACGTAAGCGTGTCTGGTTTGAGTGCGTTTTGTTTTGTTTTGTTTGTTTTCGTTTTACTGATGTTTGTATTTGTTCCTCGTTGTTATTCACTTTATTTTCACTTCGCAGTAACATTGATGAATTGTACTGAAATCAAAGTTGCGACAATATTTCAATAATGTCGATTATAATATACTTTTTTTACGACCGTCGATGCCTTTTTTGTTTTACAAAACAACAGCAAATAATCTGGCATTAATTATTACCCGAAGACAAAACTTTGATGCAGGCAATGCATTTGAATTGCAAGTGAGGTACAACTGGGACGTTATTTTTTCATCTTTTTAGTAATCAGGAATTGGTTCTTTCACACGTCCCGTGGAACTATTGCTTGTTCAGACTTTACTATTTGCACAATTAATGAGTGTATAAATGAAGTATGAAGTCAGTTGCATCGATAATGAATAATTGGTGAAATGCCTAATTTACATACCATTTTATTAAAAGATCATGTGTATAGTTCACTTGATGGATCCTTAATGAGATATGGACAAAAACGACTCCTACTGAGAGTCATTACCGCGTTTCAATATTCGGAACATTTTGTTATAATAAAAAATCACATTAGTGTTGCACTAAAGTGAGCGCTTATTTAATCGCATGATACACTGAAATTGATAAAATTATCACCTTCACCATAATCATACTTTTCATTCTGTAAAGTATGTAAAAGCTCCCCCCTTTTTTTTCTTAATCATGTAGCTTCCATTTGATTTTCGGGGAACCTTCACAATGAACATTTTTCCCTCTAGTCTTTCCAAATGTTTTCTGGGTCGCTTCATCACCATTTACAAAGCACTTCACCACGCAAATGCTATTCCAGATTCGGTAATAGACGCACATCAGTTGACGCCGGGATGAGATGAGATGAGATGAGATGAGATGGGAGATAGAAGGAGAGATAGATAAAGAGAGAGAGAGAGAGAGAGAGAGAGAGAGAGAGAGAGAGAGAGTGAGTGAGTTTAATGAGTGAATGAGTGAATGAGTGAAGAGAGAGAGAGAGAGAGAGAGAGAGAGAGAGAGAGAGAGAGAGAGAGAGAGAGAGAGAGAGAGTTAGAGAGAGAGAGATAGAGAAAAATATAGATAGATAGATATATGAATGAATAGAGAGGTAAATGGATACAGTAGTTGGGCAAAATATATAGACAGATAGACAGATAAAGAGAGAGAAAGAGAGAGAGCAAGAGAAGTGGTGCCGAGAGCGATGTCGACCAAGGACTAAAGTAGGAGGACAGACAAAGGGCTTCTGAGGGAGACAAAGGTGCTTATTGGAGGCGAGGAGAAGGGTGGAACGGAATTGA
>NC_051387.1:36539304-36546804 GCF_015228065.2 Penaeus monodon
GCATCACTTTCTACCGCAACAGACATCAAGAATACCTTCGTTTTTTCTCTGAAGAGAAAGACTTGGTGTACTGATGTTTCACAGCTTCTGTACAATCTTGGATTGCCACAGTAACCAACCTGTAGAATGGAGACTGTTTATTGACAGCAGCAAGAGATCGCTGAAAGCAGTTCTGGTGCACAACGGCAACCAGTTTGCCTCTATACCACTGGCTCACTCGACTACACTGAAGGAGAAGTATGAAGCGGTGAAGTATCTGCTGGAGAAAATTCGTTATTGTCAGCATGAGTGTGATCTGTGTTGACCTGAAGATGGTGAACTTTTTATTGGGACAGCAGTACCCGTGCTTTCTGTGCATGTGGGATAGTAGGGACCGAGCTCAGCATTACACGAAAAAGGAGTGGTCTCTGCGGGAGGAATTGGAGCCTAGCAGATCAAAGAACGTTATCAACGCCCCTCTGGTGGACAGAGACAGGATACTCTTCCCACCCCTGCACATTAAGCTTGGCTTGATGAAAAGCAGTTCACCAAAGCTCTGGACAAGGATGGTGGCTGCTTCACTCACATGTGCCATGCTTTTCCAGGAGTCACCATGGAGAAATTGAAAGCTGGAATCTTTGACGGACCTCAACTACGTCAGCACATCAGAGATCCAGAGTTTGAAAACTCAATGAATAAAGTCGAACTGGAAGCGTGGAAGGCATTTGTTCTGGTCGTAAAGAACTTCCTTGGCAACAACAAGGACAGCAACTACGCAGAACTCGTCACCAAAATGCTGACTGCCTTTAAAAACCTGGGATGCAACATGAGCATCAAAATGCACTACCTATTCTCACACATGGATCGGTTTCCTGAGAATCTGGGATCAATGAGCGACGAGCAGGGGGAGAGATTTCATCAAGACATGAAGGAGATGGAGACCAGGTATCAGGGACGGTGGGATGCAGTCATGATGGCCGATTACTGTTGGACTTTGAAGAGAGACATCCCTGCCGCTGCACATTCGAGGAGCTCAAAGAAACGGAAGTGTCAGCACTGAATGATCAATGATGACCAAACATCTAGTTTTCATGCATCTGTCTTTATTAGTGTCCTGTCTACTGATCAACTGATCAATTCTGATCAATGGTCAGCATTGATCAGTAGATAATGTAATAGTTACCAATATAATGCAATGTTGATGTCAATACAGATACCGATCAATGTTTGCAACATGTCGATAATTATAAATTGGGTGAGAAAAAAAAAAAAAAAAAAAAATCGGATGTATAAGTAACACAAATAAAACAAAAATGCCGCTCTAATGTATTCCACTTCGTAAAAAAACGATTTTCCCTGTATTCACTTAGTTGAAAAACTTGACCTGATCGGGGAAAATGGATGGCATTTTTGGATTCAGCGATGCAGATTTGCCCTAAATCAGTTGAAAAAATTAAGACAACTTACAAAAAAATATTCTTTTGTAACCCAGTGAAAAAATGATAATAAAATTAAAAACAATAAGGTAATATTAATAAAATGGGATAATAATAATAATAAAATATAAAAACAATACTAATAATAAAATGATAATAAAAAATGTAATATAATAAAAATGATGATATGATAAAAACAATAACATAAATAATAATTTTTATATAATAATTTTTCATACATTATATTTTCTGATTTTAATTTTATCATATTATATTATCAATGATATTATATGTTATAGTAATAAAATGATGACCATTAATTTTTAATGATGATACTGATGATGACAGTAATAATAAATATAATTTTTATCATGATTATAATTTTTATTATTATCATTATTATTTTTATCATTTAAAGTATTATTTAAAAATCATTAATTATTTCATTATTATTAATGTTACTATTATTATTATTATTATTATTATATATATATATTATTATTATTATATATGTTATTATTATTATTATTATTATTATTATTTATTATTATATTATTATTATTATTATTATTATTATTATTATTATTATCATAACAATAATAATATTATTAATATAATTGATATTATTATTATTATTATTATTATTATTATTATTATTATTATTATTATTGCTATCATCATTAGTATTATTTTTATTATTGTTATTATTATCATCATTTATTTTATATTGATAATTTTTTAACGTTTAGTATTCAATATTATCCTTATTATTAATATTGATATTATCAATATTATCATGGCAATGGTATTATTTTAGTTATTACCATTGTTATTATTAACATTATCATTATTATTATTACTATAATTATCATTCTCGATATCAGCATTTTCATTATTAGCATTATTATTATTTCTTTTGCGTTATCATTGTTGCTATTATTCCATGATGATCGTTATTATCATTATCATCATAATTATTATCAGCAGCAATATCACTATTTCCGTTATCATTTCATAATCATTATCATTATCATTATCATTATTTATACTGTTATTGTCATTATTTTCATTATTATTACCATAACGATTCCTACGATTATTAGCAATGTTTTCATAATCATTGTTTTTTTTCTTTGCTGTCATTATCATTTTCATGATCATTATAATTTTTACCATCATGATAATCATTATTGCAATTACTTTTATAATTATCATCATTATTATTATCATCATCATCATTATTTTTATTTTTTTATTATTGTTGTCATTATTACAGTTGTTATTATTATTACTACAGTTATTATTATCATTATTATTGCTACTATCAATATTAGTTTTGTTATGACTGTTGTTAATATTTATACTTTCATAATTATAGCGACCATCATTATCATCGCCATCATTATTACAGTTATTCTTGTTATCACTATTATTGCAACCGTCATCATGAATGTTAATGCAGAAAAAGCCCGAATGAAAGGGACGTATTTGATCGGTGTTGATTATATTTCGTCAGAAACACCGGGTGTAATCGAAACAATCAAATTAGATCTCTTGCACTGTGAAGAAATTAATTTCCTACATTTTCTGCATTTGGAACATTAATTACTGAAGAAGATATAATTCTTTTAAGCTATGAAGATATTCGTTCTCACTGATCCCTTTCTATTTGCGTCGCACATAATTACGAGTACGTAATTACGAGTGCTTTCATTGTTGCTTGGTGTTATCATGATCAGTTTATAATCGTTCTCATTATTCCTTTTAATATAATAATTCTCCTCAATGTTAATCTTACTATTATTATTATCATCGTCATCATCATCATTATCATTATCATTATTATTATCGTTATCATTATCATCATCATTATCATGATCATCATGATCATCATGATCATGATCATGATCATCATCATTATCATTATCATTATTATTATTATTATTATCATTATTATTATTATTATTATTATTATTATTATCATTATTATTATTATTATCATTATTATTATTATTATTATTATTATTATTATTATTATTATTATTATTATTATTATTATTATTATTATTATTATTATTATTATATTATCATTATTATCATCATTATCATTATTATCATTATCGTTATTGTTATCATCATCATTATTCTTATTCTAACTTACGTTATTATGGTTATTCTTGTTATGCAGGTACAACTACAATTATAATAGCAACAGTTACCATTATTACTGCTACCACTACTACCACTGTTATAGCAATTTACATCATGATGGTTCTTACTGTCATCATAATAATAAATTATCATTGCCATCATTTTATTTATTTTTTTCACTGATAAATATATCTTTTATACTGATTTAATATTATCACTTTTAATGCTGATTGCCACATACTACCCCAGGTTTTATTTCGCCTAAATTAGCCTCTTCCTAAAGCAAAATTATTTTAGAAAAAAAAGCCACGAAGCTTTCATAAGAGAAAAAAAAGGGAAAGAAAAAAATATAGTAAAAAGAAAAAGGAAAAAGAAAAAAGAAAAAAAAAGAGAGACAGAAAAATAGAGAGAAAAAAGGAAAAAGAAAAAAGTTACAATCTCATTAACCGCAGCCTCTGGAGTTGCTTTAGCTCTTTCATTCACCAAAGAAGACTTGTTCCTCTTGTTAATGGATGTCCAAACTCACTCGACGAAGCCAGTCACGTCCCTCGTACACACGAACTCAAAATCATTTTCTGGTGCCTTGTTCTCGGGGGAGTACGGATTTTCGTGCTTATTTTGTATCGTCTGCATTTAAATTTAATTTATTTGAAAATTAAGTTTGTCTGTTTTTTCTTGTCTAGTTTCTCCTTCTCACCAAGGTAATTGGTCTGTCTATTTGTCTTTATATACTTCTAATCGCTCATGTCTGTATCAGTATATTAAGCTTATCTCTTTATCAACATGTTTATTTCATTAGTCCACCAAGGGTGCTCGCCAGACATAGTAAACATTCCAAGGCATTTCTTTGATTATGTCCATTGTTACTTTTAATTAGATTTTCAGAAGCTACGCTCTTTTGAGATATGTTCCCACGGGAGCGCGTTTTATGCCCGTCCTGCAAACAAGTAATCAGCTGTTGCCATTCAGGTGTGCTGCTGGGGAACAAGCTGGTATCTGGCGACCAGTCTGCAGTCTACGTACCTGTATGCTTGTCTGTTCCTTCTGTCTATCTGATTATTCATCACTTCATCTTTATTGTATGTTTATTTTTGTATATGTATTTATTTGAATAAATATGCTATGTTAAGTTACGTTTGTCTTTATGTATATATGTATACACACACACACACACACACACACACACATATATATGTGTGTTTGTGTATACATATATATGTATATGTATGTATATATATGTATATGCACACACACACACACACACACATATATATGCACACACACACACACACACACACACACACACACACACACACACACACACACACACACACACACACACACACACACACACACACACACACACACACACACACACACACACACACACACATATATGTATATATGGTCGAAGTCCAATTTAGAACCATCAACGGAGCGAGGGCGTAGATGACAATTGTATCTGACCTCGCCTGACCTGACAGTTTGTGTCCAACGCCCGACGTGGTAAGGTCGGCCTAGCCATCGCCTCAGGCGGGTCGACCTGACACGGGACCGCGCGTACCGCTTTACCCATAGTCTCGTGTGTTCCTTTACTGTGTTGAACTCTCAGTAATAATGAGTCACACCGTTCTCACACTTTTCTTTTGACCTCAGATCGCATTACCATGTGATCTCGGTATGTGGTTAAAAAAAACGTGAATATCATTTGTTAGTTAAGTAGTTAATTAATTTCTCTCGTTTTTTGAGATTTATGTTGCTTCATCTGCAACGAATTTAACGCATTCGTGATTTTATCTTATCATGAATATCATTTAATTTTATCTGGTTCCTGCCCTCGCCCGACCTGACCTCACTTTCTCCCTTCCAGTCAGTTAGCATGTGGAGAGGGTCAAGAGAGGACCGCTTGTTTTTCCCGGAATTTGGTTGTTGTTGTTTTGTTAACACCTAGGGGATTAACCGTAGCACCGTGACATTGTGGTGACACATTCTATCGGCGCTAGAACGGAGCTAGTAACGCTATTTTATATAAATTTATTATTTTGAGTATAGTGGAGAATCTTCCACCATATCATAGTGCACAGGATTGCCCAATATATCCCGGGGTTGCGTAAATGCCTCATAGATCTCTGCTCCTACGTTCGATAATAGGCACAGGTAAAACCGAAGTTATTCGTTTGATCGGCAACTTTTGAGTCGGTGTGACCCGCAGTTACGTCAGTTAAATAATGTAGGACTAGGACTCATTATTCGCTTATAAATTACACCCATCTCACTCTCTTGAAGTCACTTGCATGTTTTGGGTAATTCCCAAGCGATCATGTGATTCGTGTAGTAGATACCCATAGGGATTTTCACAAGCACCCATCAAAGATACACAGAAAAGAGCAGGTTACTTATAGATTTTCCTGGCTCGGTTCGCTTCGATGTATGGCATTTTGAGTATAGGATCCCGCCGTCGATGAAGTCTAACATGCATAGCTAGACATGGCTACCTTGGCAGCTCAGATTCTCTGACCCTGAGAAGATTTGCTTGCTAAAAAGCTTGCGAATAATTTTTTCATGTCACCATTCATTTATGCATACATAATGTCGCGTATCATTAAATGTTGAATTCAGTGTGGTACTTGAAATAATTTTATATAGCTAGCATTGCTAATTTATCTCAGTTTTTTAATAGTGAACGTCAATCTTCGTGTTTGTGATTCATTCTCTGTGTGAGGTCACTCCCACTTTCACTCTCATTCTCGCTTACACACATGCATACACACACTTACTCATCCACGCAGAACAAAAGACACTGAAACCTTTTCATTTATAGGGTTTGTTGCTGTCGTAGTGCCAGCATAAATATATATGACACATCTCTTTTGCCCGCAGTTTTGTCAGCCGTGATGAATGACTCGTACTTGATGTACAAATTACATTTATTTCTTCTCTGTGTGACGACAATTGGTTCAAGTAAATCCTTGCTGATTGCCGTTGTCGTTCCCCTTATGTAGTTCAAGCCAGTTCCATGCCCGTAGATCCAGCAAAGGACTAAGAACTCGCCAGTGCAGGTACCAGTCGCCCCAGGATGCTGTGGATAAGCGATGCCTGGCGGACGCCTGCAGATCCAGTCAACTACAGGAGCTCGTTAGCACAGGTATCAGCCGCCCTGAGATGCCGAAGAGGAGGCCCCTACCCAGACGCCCGTGGTCCAGATGAAGATTACGAGGACATGAAGACGAGCATGAAGCCGAGAAGGACCTGAACGAGATCTGTGAGGACGTGTGGACGAGGACGCCGTCGAGTTAGGCCTGGACAAGGACTACGAGGAAGTCTAGACGAATCCAAAGTCAAGGAGGACCTGTGTGAGACTTTCGAGGACGTGTGGACGTCGAGGACGGACAGGTTACACCGAGGACCAGGAAGAAGAGGACGACAGGGACGAGCAGCCACGAAGATGCACAGGACAATGCACGCGAGAATGAGACAACCAGCCAAGTTAGGTTACCCTTGAGGCAAATCTAAGGCGTCTCGAGGGCGAGGCGCAAATATGTGGCCGAACAATATGGCATATACATAAGTCTATTCCTGTTACCAATAGACCACGTAGCTCCAAGTCCAATTTAGAACCATCAACTCAGCGAGGGCGTAGATGACAATTATATCTGACCTCGCCTGACCCGACAGTTCGTGTCCAACGCCCGACGTGGTAAGGTTGGCCTAGCCATCGCCTCAGGCGGGTCGACCTGACACGTGGCCCCGCGTACCGCTTTACCCATAGACATCGTCTCGTATGTTCCTTTACTGTGTTGAACTCTCAGTAATAAAGAGTCACGCCGTTATACCGGTATCACCACCCCTGCAAGCCATTATAATAGGGTTCTGTACCCGTTACACATATATACATGCATATATATACATATGTGTATGTGTAAGTATGTGTGTA
>NC_051387.1:36584304-36586804 GCF_015228065.2 Penaeus monodon
TGATCCTTTTCATCATTCATACAGTGCAGAACCCAAAGGGAGTTGAAAAAGCAATATCTGAAGCTGTTCTGAATAATTATATCAGTACTACCACACACACACACACACACACACACACACACACACACACACACACACACACACACACACACACACACATATTGTTTTTGGTGGAAAGGTTTTAGTAGTTTAACTGAATTTTAACTGTTAGATATGTGGTCAGGCGTTACTAATATGTTAGCATATGCTGATAGTGGAGACATTCCTTCTCCAGTAACCAGCTGACAGCCTCACTGTAGACTAGATTATTCAATCGTGGTGCTCCCGGTGGATGGTGTCTTAATCACTTCAGTGGATAATCTAAAGCTCATAGGGTAACTTTAATTCAAAGCTTACATTTGAATAACAAATTGGGAAAATGGCTGGGCAATTTCATCTAAGTTGGGCATCATTCGCAAGTGCAAAATTTATGAAGATGACAACATTACTCGTAGATGCTGCTTTTCTTTCGTTCTGCCTCATTTTGAGAATTATTCTGTTTATCTGCTGCAGAGTCACACTTAAGACTGCTCAATTGGTTTTTATATCTATTTAAATTTCTCCTGTCTGATTTAGATTTGGATACTAGACATGGTAGGGATGTGTATGTGTGTATGTGTTTGTATGTGTGTGTGTGTGTGTGTGTGTGTGTGTGTGTGTGTGTGTGTGTGTGTGTGTGTGTGTGTGTGTGTGTGTGTGTGTGTGTGTGTGTGTGTGTGTGTGTGTGTTGTGTGTGTGTGTGTGTGTGTGTGTGTGTGTGTGTGTGTGTGTGTGTGTGTGTGTGTGTGTGTGTATTCATATTTTCACATCCACATACATATAAATGTACGAATACAGTCAGTAAAGTTATATGCATTTATTTCCGTGTAATGCTGATAACCTGTTCCGTGGCACCGCGGCCGAAGAGACATTCCAGATGCTAAGTCAGCTTGGTAAACAGACTTTCTTGTGTATATATTGTCTCTTGGCAAAGCGGGCGGAGGAGAGAGAAGGGTTGCCTAAAGGGAAACTTTGAAACAAGTTGACGGGTTGTAAATTGCCATAATAACTCAAGATCCATCGAGATGAAGAACTACTGAGGGATTATGAGGAATAGCGTTTTGCCGAGAACTCTTGTTAAGCCTGAATAATGCTGGGGAATTAAATGTGGAATAATAACTCTGGGAAAGGCATTTACCTGGCAAATGTTTTCACTCGTGTCATGTTAATCGCTTGTATGCTGATTGCACTGATTGCTGAGATAATAATATGTTAGTATGTCATAAGAAATAGTAGTGGTAATAATCATGATGAATAATGTTGATAGTAATGATAATGTAGAAAAAGTAGGAATGAGAATGAATATCTTAATATAAGAGATATATTTATCCGGTTTAGAATATATTTTCGTCAGAAATACATGCATTTCTGACTAAGATATACTCGAAACGTTAATGCATCGTCTGAATGTGAAGATATCATTATCAATTCTGCCTTTTCAAACTATTGTCGCAGTGGATACGTTCGTGATTATAATGATGGAACAAATGTAATAATGATTATAATGTAATAACAATAATACTAATGTAATGATAATGATAATAATAACAATAACAATAACAATAGTAATAATAATAATGATAATGATAATGATAATGATAATGGTAATCAATGGTAATAATAATAACAATAATAATAATAACGATACTTATAATAATCATAACAATGGTTATAATATCAGTAATGATGATAATGATAGTAACAATAGAAAAAAAAAAAAAAGAAGAAAGTATATGATATCAATAACGATAAAGATAATTATAGTGATAATGATGAAAATGACATAAATAATAAGCTTCGTGTCAACATAAAAGTATATATGTGTGTTTATACATACCTTCGCCTTCTTCTTTTAACGGTAGGTTCATGTCTGAGCCGCCGTGGTCACAGCATGATACTTAATTGTATTTTTTTTTTTTTTTCATGTTGTGATGCTCTTGGAGTGAGTACGTGGTAGGGTCCCCAGTTCCTTTCCACAGAATACCTTCGCCTATATTTATATAAAATAAAAGTAATGAGAAAAGTCGGTCTTCTGTTTTTCATATTGGTATGGACATATCATTTAAAACTATTCCATGTATGCCACTGTACCAAATATGTCGAAGATTTTGTTAAATCTTCAATTTTTTTATCACCACCAAACAAACCCGAATTACGAACAGCGAGGTTAATGTTATTAAATGACGCCACTCTGCCTCCCTGTGGAATCAGCGTGATTAATGGCTCGCTATTTCTGTTTCCGCGAGACGTCTTGGGGATTCGCTCAGGGAGTCTAAGGAGGGCTGATGATCTCTGAGGCTTGCTTTGGCTTGCTTTGACTTGCTTTGGCTTGCTTTGGCTTGATTTGGGTCGGATAGAAAATTAATCGCAAATTTGCGGAAGTGGCTGTTGATTTTTTTTTTTAGTCTATTTGTTAGTTTCT
>NC_051387.1:36601804-36609304 GCF_015228065.2 Penaeus monodon
AAGGGTGCGCCTTGCAGGTTACATAAGAGGTATCTGACCGAGTCACTCGCTCAGCTCACTTAATCTGTGGGAGTGTAGCGTCTCTCTAACAAGGGCGCCCAGCTTATACGTAGTTAAACAATGTCAATCTCTTAATAGGTGATCTGTGGTACCGCGAGCATCACTCATTAACTGTGGCGAAAGTTATGCTAAAGTTTTATTTTAAACTTTAATACAAGTAAGATTTATATTTTATATTTGTTATAAACTGTGGTGGATAGAGTGGATATTCCTAAGGCATAAAAGAAACTATGTACATTTAAAACATATGCTTTATTTAAAAAGAAAAACTAAAACACGAAACAATAAAACTGTCCACGTTAAAATAGAATTCACAAATAAAAGCAAGGTATCCAGCCTAACTGTCGATTTCTCATTCCTAAAATCTCTCACTTGTACTTATCTTAGGACGACCGGAGGTTGAGGTGGGCCGATTCACAGCGGTTCCTTGGGTTTTACAAAACAACCGGTTTTCAGAACAGGCAGAGTCCAGAGCGGCGCTTCCTAACTATGCTGACGGCAGAATCCCCCCTTTGGGAGCTAGTGCTGGCTATTTACGTGGGTGTGGGGATTGTGGGTACTTCAAATATGGGAATCTGGGAATGCGCATGGATACTTTGAATATACTCTGAAGTTAATTAGGCTGGAATTCTGTACTTAAACCGTGAACATTGCAACATAAATAACTAAATTTACAATAAAGTAAAGAGGTTCCCACATCTCTTCTCTTAAGTCTACGGCACCAGGCATCCTTTATTATATCGATGGCGCCAAACGTTCAGATGCCGCTCGGATGGTTATCCTCTGACGTGGAGGCTGCAACCCAGGTCACTACAGGAGAACGGGGATGTTATATTCCAGAAATATTACAGGCCTGTATAAAAACATAATTTATGAATATCCAAAGCTCCTAATTAAATACTTTACAAAAGAACAAATAAAAAGATAAGACCACAAATTCAAAAACACACAAAACATCCGCAATCATAATAATTACACGTGCTGGGACTGGGACTTCTCTTAAAAAGTGAACAGGTAACATCATGGGCTGAGGTTCGTCTCCGGGTTCCACCTGATCAGCATCCTCGTGGTTTTCCCATTTTCAGGAAGCTGGAGTTCTGCTGGCGCAAAATAAGCTTTCATCTGATTAACATGAACGCTTCTCTAGCCATACCCGACTTCTCATGACAGTTTGAAGTGCATACCGACGCTAGCCAAGTTGCGGGGTCTTCTATGGTACTGAAGATGAAAGTGACGACATTTAGTCATCTTTTCACTCTAAATGGCCCTTGCCATCGTACTGTAAAAATTCTCGTTGATCCTCCTCCTCTGTTCGGCTTATATTTTCGGATCATCACGAGGTCTCCCACGATCGGTTGAAAAACACCACGCACAGGCTTGTCATAATCAGCATTCCATCCTTCTCGGGCGCGTTGCGAAGCAGTGAGATCAGCTTATCTTGCGACGGTCTGCCTCTTCCAGAAGTCGGTAGCAGATGCATCTCGAATGACTGCGTCACCTGTTAAGGGCGTGGGATATGGTCCAAGATATCCAGTCAGAAGGTACAGAGGTGGATTGTTAATAATGCGGTGAATGCTGGTGTTTATCGCTAGACGAACTTGTGGTAAAAACTCGTCCCAACGGTGTAGTTGCCTCTCTATCAGTACTGCTAGCGTATCCTTCACCACCCTATTTGTTCGTTCGACCATCCCATTAGCTTTTGGAAGGTGAGAAGTTGAGAAGGTGAACTTCGTGTGAAGGATGTTGCACAGGGTTGCAAAGTCGGCGATAAATGCGTCAAGACCGGAGTGGCGGTGGCGGTTACGTAATGGAATTAACTGCAGGAATCGCGTGGTGTAATCTGTTATTGACGGAATATAATGATTCTCACTCATGCTTGGCCCAGCGTTTATAAGATCAAATCATCAATGGGATGATGGACGTCTGGTGCATTACAAAGCTTGCCCCACCGTAATGCTGCACTTTTGTGTCGTTGACAAACTTGACAAAAGCGGACAAAGGATCGAGTAGCTTGCAACATGTTGGTGAAGAAGTACAGCTCTTGAAGTCTGCAATACATCCTGTAAACATCAGGATGGGCATCGTCAGGCACGTGTTTGATGGCTTGATCCTCTGTAGTTTTAGGTACAACCAGTTGATAAACCAGGCAGTCAGGAAGTCGCCGTAGGCGGTAAAGCAATTCGTCCTTCATCTCGAAATCGTCTAGTGGAAGGGACGCCTTTGGTGGGTGTAAGGCGCCGTCGGTGAGGATCATCTCTTTGGGCTCGCTTAACTGCTTGCTCACCCTGCAGGGCGACATTTTCGACAGGTGCAACGTCTGCAGGTTGACAGTCTTCCTCTACAAAGGCGCGGGACAACATGTCTAGAACATGATTATGGGCTCCTAGATTGTATCATATGTTATAGCCATTAAACATCAGCTCATGTGCCCATCTGCTCATTCTCGTAGACTTCGTTCGACGACTGAAAGTATACACAAGAGGTTGATGATCTGTGTGAATAGTGAAATGTTTCGCATACAGATATGGGTCAAAATTTCTCACAGCCTCGACTACAGCTAATGCTTCGGCGGCGATGGTAGAATAACGAGTCTCACGTTCCTTTAACTTATGAGAAAACTATGCTATTGAGTGAGGAGAATCACTGTCGTCGAGCTGAATTAAAACTGCACCGATGGCAACTTGGCAAGCGTCGGTATGCACTTCAAACTGTCATGAGAAGTCGGGTTTGACGACTACTGGCGCCCTTGCAAGGGCCTCTTTTAGACGCTGGAAAAGCTTTTTGGTGTTTTTCTTCCCAGTGGGACTTATCTGCTTCTTCGTCAATTCAGTAAGAGGTGACGCAAATGCAGAATAATGCTCTATGTGTCGAAGGAAGAAGCCTGTTACCCCAAGGAAGCGGCATACTTCTTTCTGGTTGCGCGGGGAAGCCATTCGGTCGATAGCTGCTACTTTGTCTGGGTCAGGGAGGATTCCATCAGGAGTGACAAGGAAACCGAGGAATTTCATGGTGTTAGTTGCAAATTGACATTTTTGATTATTTAATTTGAGGCCAGCAACTTTTAACAATTGTAGCGTCTCCTCCAGGTGTATAAGATGTTCTTCGAATAATGCACTGCGTACCGCAATGTCGTCTAAATAGGCTACAGCATGTTTACCAATTACTGGAGATAGTATAAAATTAATGGCACGCTGTAAGATTGGAGGAGCAGTGACCAAGCGGTAAACATGCAAACTGCCACAGACGGTGGCCATCAGAGAATGCTATCTTTAGATGGTCTGTTTTAGCCACAGGGATTGCCTAGTAAGCTAACCTTGCGTCCAAGGATGTAAACCAAGATGTCCTATTGATATTGTTAAAAAGCTCGTCGATCCCTGGAAGGGGGTAACTATCGGTTGTAGTTTACTCAGGTTCCTATAACCTATGCAAAAGCACAATGTACCATCTTTCTTCTTCAACAAAACGACTGTTGCGAACCAGGGGATGATGGTTCAATTACTCCTGCTTCCTTCATCTTTCAGCATTCTTTTTAATGGTTTACTTCGCCGCATGTGGAAGCCTCCACTGACGTGTAACAATTGGTTTTGCTTATGGTGTGTTCTACCCCTGGTATGGTTCCAATGGCAGACTTCTCTTTGGTGAAGATGTCAGCATACCTGTTGAGTAGGTCACAAAACTGTCCCTGCTGTTGTTCGGTAAGATGACTGAACTTAGCATCCCCGACCACAGGACCTCGTCAACTCTGACCTAGCTTTCACCGATGTCTTCATCTTCAGGAGTCGAGCTATCGGATAAAAATGTGTCAGAGAATGTAATGAAGTGTCGTGTCCGAAATCCAGGGTTTCAAATTTTAATTCAAAATTCTCATCTTCACGATCATTGCACATGAAGAGATGGGTGCATCACAGCCTTCCGAAGGCCGGAAGTCTTATGCATTTACTGTAGCAATCGGGCTTCCTTGGGCGATCACTTGACCTGGGCGTAGCTTGATCCTAATCAGTTCGGCGATCTTCAACCTTAGTCATACTTGCAGGGATTATTAGCTGGCGGGTTGACTTCAATCTCATCATCCGTCATAGTCCGGGGTAGTCTATACTTGACGAAACTTGCACTATCAGGTGGTACTTCTGTTTGCTTATTGCAGTGAAGTGGGCAGCCGTGGGTTGACGTGATCGTACTCCAACCGACAGGTTGATGATGGTTAATGCTGAACCAGTGTCAATAAAGGTGTTCATGGGGACATCATTCACAAGCAGCTGGATCATCGGTCGTTCTCGATCAGACTTCATACTCGATGTCAGCAACATCTGGTTGCACTCTGTCCTCCGTCTGACAGCACTGCTAGTTCTCATCGTCAACTTGCGTGGTGTCGTTTGAGAAGGTGCAGGTTGGTGGGTGGCTGCTTGCAGTTGGATAGTAGGCATGTGTGTTGGCTGTGATGCCAGTGGAAGACGAGCCTCAAGCTCTCCTGGTGCTGCCGAAAAGGCCAGTCTGTGGGATTATCAAGGCATGATGAAGTGAAGTGTCCACGCTAACTGCAGCGAAAACAGCGTCTCTCCTCCCGCATTCTTACACAACGGTCAGCAAGGCTGTGACCTATTGTGTGGTGATATGAGCAGTAGTTACTCTCGTCCTCATCTAGTCGAGTTCCTGGGGGTGGAGATCGAGGTGGTTATCACCTGGTCATCAGATGATTTTCGTACATGCTGGCTATATGGGAGTTGAAAGCAACAGTTGCCACTTGGTGACGGTGTCCCGTTGGTTGTGGGCGTGGCTGGGGGTGTGAAACGCCGACATACGTATTCCACAACTGCTGAGCTGAGTTTATTTGTGGGGTCATCATCTCTAAAACTTCTTGCATTCATTAAGGGATATCTTGTAAAAACAATCTGTGGGCGAGAAGATCCAGGTCACCAATTGCATTAGGATAATCCCGTTCCCCTTGTAACACTGCAGCTTGCAGGTTGAGGTAATAATGAAAAGGGCCTCGATCTGGTAATATGCAATGCTGATGTAACAGAATAAAGTAATAATTAAGTGAACAAACATTGCGAAACTTCTCCCTTAACTTTGCTTTAAAATTCATCCAACCCCTTATGCCATTAAATGCACTTGAATTTATTATTACCTCATGTGTGCCATTTTACACATTGCTTCCCTTGTGAAGGGTTGCATGACATTGTCTATTTGTTTCATCTCTGCCTCTAATTCTTTCCATCGGTGTAATGGTCAGGACACGGATATTTCCGCCTTGAACAAACTTATGCCGGAATGAGGCATTACCATCATAAGGGTGCATGAGAAATATATGGACCTCAGAAATAGGCAAATGAAGGAAGTGAATCCACATCATCTATGTTAGGTGCGCATCGCGAAGTTTTGGTTATTACCAATTTCTACGTCAGTCGAGCAATACCTATTAGCATGCACATCCTCCTTAATCGAGTTAATTTCTTGCTTCAACTCGTGCATCATAGCGTCAAATCTCAGCAGTATCTCGTTAAATATAAACAAAAGATGGTTTTCCTCATCAGCAACTCGGTACCGCGAGAAGGAAACTAACAAGATGAAGTTTGAGGAGTCACAACCTCGGCGGCGAGGTCATTGTTATCGGGGACGAGCTCTTCATGATGCGATTGTTCTTGTACAGAGGCAACATAAGCCTGATTACTACTTTGCATTTCAAAATCTGGCGAGTTTGAGCGAGCACCAAGAGGAGTGGACAGTGCAAATGAGTTAACATTATGCCCGTGGTCTCTTACCAGATGTTCACCACTCTTGGTCTGATGATTCAAACTATGCTTAAAATGTAAGAAAGCACTTAAGAAAATCAAATTGTTATGAAAAATCGCTGCTTAACAACTATATGAACGTAAAATCGGCAAACGATTTCCTGAGAAATAACCGGAGATGTAAATTCCCTTAATATATGTAAAATACCTCAAGAATCACAACAACTCCAAGAACGCAAAACTAATCATGCACACGTTATTCACAATAGTTCATGAAACGGATTAGATGGTAAAAGCAACTTGAGAAAATGAACACTTAAAACCATATAAACACAAACCTAAGAAACTATTTGAAAACAAACAATAAAAAGAGGAAAAACACAAACAGAAAAAAGATGCATCCCTAAAAGACTTAAATGAAGCACCGAAACACAAATGGCATAAAGGATGCTTTCCTAAAAGACTTAAATGAAGTGCCAAGTGAGAAACGAAAATAAATGATGCATCATAAAAAGACTTGAATTAAGCACTGAAGCACGAACATGAAAGACTCTTTCTTAAAAGCTTTAAATGAAGTGCCGAAGCACACACGACATATAAGATGCTTCCTTAAAAGCGTCAAGAAAGAGGCCCAAAAAAAAATTCAAGTAAATGTAAAAACATTAATCAATATGAAAAAATAAGAACTTTACATGGCAACAGGTAACTTGAACTAAAATGCTAAAAATTCTATGCTCAAGAATGAAACAAGTTAACTAAACTAGTTATTGAAACCGGGAACTCACGCCTTAAACAATTTGACACAATCGGAGACAATATGAACGATAAGCCAAAGCCGGGATGAAACTCGGGCAAATTTCATTCACAATATTTATCCCACCGTTGCCACCAAAATAGCAAGGCTTGATTATAGTGTCAGGCTTTGAAACTTATACCATTTACTGGTAGCCCTCATTTTTACGAGATGTGCCGACGGAGTGGGCTTGTATGCTTACACACACACACACACACACAAAGGTAAATCTCAGAGACCCGGTTTTTCGAGAGACAGACCATCTTCCTAGACTGCAAGAGTGCACTCACACCAACACTCATCCTTTCTCCAACACAGGTCCTAGAATTCTCTCCTATTACTCCACTTGTGAATACCTCATTTTCTCAGAAATTTTCCTCTTAAAAAAAAAAAAAAAAAAAGTTTAGACAGATCAAATCCCACTCTAATATAGCAACAATTTTGACGCTTATTGAGTACACGGAAAAACTATATTTGTTCTAGTTTTGGGTTTACAACGAATTTTTACATAACTATATCTTCATTAGAAATCACTTGAACTGCTGCTTGTATGCTTGCACTCAACCGCATCAGTCAGAAGCCATAAAATAAGCAAAGTAAAGGCCCCAATTTTTTCTTTATTCTTAGTTCCATCTAATAAGGAAAGCTATGTCTGCCATTTGTTCAATATGACTAAACTTCCGCCAGACATATTCTGCATCTACCGTGAACAGTTGCACTGGTAAATGCCTACTGCTGAAACCACTGCCCTGCTGCCAGCAGCTTCATCGTAATCCTGGCATGGGGAGCGCTTATGGTTTTATCCTTGAACCCAATCGCCATCATCATCAAGGGGCTAACGCCGACGGGAGCAGGGAAACAAGCTAGGTGCCCATATAGCCTGAGTTGGCGATCCCGGATTATGCAAGTAACAGG
>NC_051387.1:36616804-36619304 GCF_015228065.2 Penaeus monodon
CGTTGCTGTCATTTTTTCTATTTATCTTCTATTCAGTTCATCTCATCTATCTATTTATCTACCTATCTATCAATATATATATGTATATATATATGTATGTATATTTATATATATATACATATATATATATATATATATATATATTATATATATATATATATATATATATATATATATGTATATATAACATATATATATATATATATATATATATATATATATATATATATATATATATATATATATATATATATATTTATGTATATGAAATAACAAAACGTTTTTGAAGACGAAGAAGAAGAAAAAGAAAAAGAAATAAATAATAATACGTATATAAGACAAAAAAGAAAAGAACAAAATAAAATACCAAAGGATATGACAATAGCAATCCGTGAATATATCGACGAAATAAAAGCAAAGCAACACCAGCAGCAAAAAGGAAAGTAAACAACCCACACGCGGAGAGACGCCAGCCAAGATCCCTCCAAAGACAAACAATAAAAATACCTGAGAGGCGTCCCTACGTGTCGTAAACAGCTGGGAGGGACGCCAGAAGAAGGCTCTTTGATCTCCTCGGCTGCAACTCATAACACCTAAGGGACCCTAAAGCCTACGTTATTGGTCACGGCACAATCTCCAAGCCGTAATGTAATTTGCGTCCCTGTGATCACCTGATGCGGAAGGGGGGCGGGGAAGGGGCTGGGAGGGGAGGAGGAGGATGATGAAAAGGGAGGGGGGTTGGGGAGAATAAGGATGAAACAGGGCGGGGGTGTGTGAGAATAACGATGTGGGGGTGGGGGAGACTAAGGATGACGAGGGGTGGGAGGAGAGCAGGAGAGGGGGGAGGTGTTGTGTTCCTGTGATCACCTGATGCGGAAGGTGGGCAGGGAGGGAGTTGGGAGGGGGGGATGAAGATAAAGGGCAGGGGGAGAATAAGGATGAAAAGTGGGGGAAGGAGCAAGGGGAGGGGGAGCTGTTGTGGCCCTGTGATCACTTGATGTTGAAAGACGACGGGTAAGGGTGGGGAAGAATAAGGAGGAAAAAGGGGGCTGATGAAGAGCAGGGGAAGGGGAACTTGATGTGGATATGGGTGGGGAGGGGGTAGAGAGAGGATGAAATAGGAGGAGGGGAACAGCAGGGGAGGAGGAGGTGTTGTGTCCCTGTGATCGCTTGATGTGGAAGGGGGTGGGGAGGGGGGATAAAGATGGGGAGGGGGAGGTTTTGTGTCCCTTTGATCTCTTGATGTGGAAGGGAGGGAAATGGAGGATATGGAACGGGGGGAGATAGAGGGCCAGGGAGTGGAGACGGGATTGGGTGAAAGGGAAGCGGGGGATAAGGAGGTGGAGATGGGATAGGCGTAGAAAAGAGGGGAGGAAGGGAAGGGAAGAGGGAGAGCGAGAGGAAGAGGGAGAGAGAAGGATCAGAAGAGGAAAACAAAGGGAGAGAGGTGGAAGGCGAGGGAGGAAAGGAGAAGATGCCAAGTAAGGAAAGAAAGTGAGGATAAGTCGAGGAGAGGAAGGAAGAAGAGAGGGGAGACTAAGAACCGGAAAAGCAGAAGGAGGAAACAGGAATAGAGGAGAGAAGAAAAAAATAATAACTCAACATTATAGAAGGGAAGTTGAGGAAAAGAGAGAGGAGAGTGAGAATGAGACAGGAAAGGAAACAGAAGAAGGAAAGAGAAAGGGAAATCTAAAAACCAAAGGAGAGGGGGGGGGGGGGGAAGGCGCGACAGAGTGTGTGTGTAGGGAAGGAGGGGGCAGGAGGCAGGGGGCAGGGGGAAGGGGGCAGGAGTAGATCTCTGATCGAGACAAAGGAAGATGTTGTCGAGGGCGCCAAGTGTGAGCGAAAGGAATGCGTTTTTGATAGAAAGACGTCGGCGATGAGAGCTAGTTATGCTGATAAAGGAAGTTTGAGAAAGTGAAGTTGTCTACGATGGGAAGTTCTTAATGAGACGACAAGTTTGATACGCAAAAACGCTAGCGAGATGGAAGTGTTGACTATCCAGAAAACTAAAAGGCGGATACGAGTCTTAAAAAACTTACTTTCAAAGTAAAATAAAGAATGGATACCAAGCTTAATTCGATTTTTTTACCGGAACAAAAACAGACAAACAAAACAGCCTTCGAAACATTTGGTAATAACAACACGTAAACACTGAGGAAAGCGTGACAGATATGTATGAAATTGTTGACAGAAGATCTATACCTGAAGCGCAACGTCTTGTCCTTGAAACTAAAAGAAGCCAGAGGAATGTAAACAGGCTACGAAGTTGCTCAGGCTGAAGGACGTCCTCGTATGTGTTTCTTGCCTTTACATTTTCCCTTTTTTCTACATTGGTGATGCTCTTGTTCCCTCGTGCTCTCTCCCTCTCTCTGTTTCTCTCTCTCTCTCTCTCTCTCTCTCTCTCTCTCTCTCTCTCTCTCTCTCATTCCTTCTCTCTCTATCTCTCTCTATGTCTCTCGCCCCCCCTCCCCCCCTCTATCTCTCTCTCGCCCACTCC
>NC_051387.1:36629304-36631804 GCF_015228065.2 Penaeus monodon
TTTTTCTTTTTAAACATAATGGCAAGTCGCTTTATTTCCCTCATTAGATGTGTTCGTCTATACGAGTTGCCATAGGTATATATACTTTCTCTATTCAGATAATTTATTAGTTGCTGCATTTCATTTGCAGATTCACTGAAGAGAACAATATCATCTGCAAATCTTAGATTGTTTCGGTTTTTGTCTGTTATTTTGATATCTTTTCCATTCCATTCTAGCTTTTTGAATATTCCCTCAAGACATGTTGTAAACAGTTTGGTGAGATGGTATCGCCCTGTCTAACACCTTTTTTAATTGGTATTTTGTCGGTTTCCGTGTGGAGCTTGATGGTTGCTGTTAAATCTTCGTATATATATTTTTTAATATTTTATAGTATACCTCCTCTACTCCCTGTCTTCGGATAGCTTCTAGTACTACTGGTATTTGTACAGAGTCAAATGCCTTTTCGTAATCGACGAATGCCATACACAGTGGTTTCATATATTCGTTTATTTTTTGTTTTATTTGGGTGATCAGGCGTATGTGGTCTGTTGTTGAGAATCCACTGCAGAAGCTTGCTTGTTCTCCAGGCTGGTTAGAACCCAGACTGTCAAAGTTCGAGTTGTGATAACTTTTGTGAATAGTGTGTGAGTAGCTGAAAGGAGGCTTATTAGTCGGTAGGTTTTTAAATCCTTTCTGTCCCTTTTCTATGTATCAAAATAGTTGTTGCATTTTTCAGGCCTTCGGAGTTTTCCCGTTGATAAGGCACTTGTTAATAAGATTGGCTAGTTTCACTGTTACAATTTCTCCTGCATCTATTATAAAGTCTATACTAATTCCCTCTTCCTCTGGTGTTTTCCCTCTCTTCATGCCTTTAAGCGCTCTTTTTATTTCTTCTGTTGTGATGCTAGGTACGTCACTAGTTACCGCATTCGCTTCTGTCCGTGGCTGTTCATTTGAGTTGTATAGATCCCTGTAAAAGTCTTCCACTACTCTTATGATTTCATTCTTATTATATGTCACTTCTCCATCTGGTTTCTTTATTGCATACATTTGATTTTTCCCTATTCCGAGTCTCCTTTTAACTGTTTTCATGCTAGTACCTGAGATCACTGTTTCATTTATTTGAGTATTGAAATTCCGTACATCTTCCCCCTTCTTTTTATCTATAGTCTTTGTTTGTTCGGCTGATTCTATTGTGTCCCTGTTTGACGATATTTTTATGACCTTACGTTTTTGCATAAGCTCTTTAATTTCTACCGAGAACTTGCTGGAGCTTAGTTTGACGTTCTTACCGCCTAGTGCAGCTTCCGTTATTATGTCACTGAACTAACTGTTTGTTGATTTGGTCAATGTTGAGATCTTCGCCGCTGAGAAGTGAATATTTGTTTTAGATGTTAAGGTTAAATACTGTCGCTCTCGTCTTCAAGTTAGCTAAATTTGGCTTCGATTTTCGTATGAGTTTACTTCTCTCCCTTTTGAGATGTGATTTAATTTGGCCTCTGATCATTCTATGGTCGTTGCCATTTACTTTATTAATTACTTCTACACTTTTTACTATATCGCGCCTATTTGAAATTATGAATTCAGTTTCGTTTTTGATGTCAGATGGAGATTTCCATGTCCACTTCCGCTCTAGTCTTTTTCGAAGAATGTATTCATGATTTTTGAGTGATCGACCCCCCGCAAAATCAACTAGCATTTGTCCCCTCTCATTCCTAGTACCTATTTCGTGACTCCCTATTACGGTTCTCCTACTGTCTTCTTACCTATTTTGGCGTTGAAATCTGCCATAATTATTGTGTTTTTACTTTCTCGCGGGCTAAAGCTCTCTATTTCTTCATCACTGTGGCTGCAGGTTGGAGCAAAGACTTGAACAATCTTTAAGTTGTACCTATTGTTTAGTTTTGTTGTTACTGAATCTTATACTATAGAATTCAACGGTATTATTTTCTTAGCGTTGATGAACTAAGAAACCTACCCCAAATTCCTGCTTGCTACCCTGGGGTTTACCTCTCCAATAGAGCACGTGTCCATGACCTAGTATCTTCTGTTCTTCGCCTAGTCTTCTAACCTCACAGAGTCCTACAATATCCCATTTGATGAAAGAGAGTTCCTCAAGTAATGCTAGTAAGTAGGATTCAGCTCTCATTGTCCTTATATTATATGTGCAAAGGTTCATCAACGTGGGGCGGCCTGTTGTTACCCGGGGATCCTTAGCACCCTCTGTTCCGGAGCGACACTGATCGCCACCGTAACCAGGGGCTCCTTCGTGTCCGGGGAATGAGGGCCATTGCTCTGTTTGTGCAGTCATGGTTGTTTGACTGAGAGGTAGACAGCTGAGTTACCTCCCACCTACTGACTTAGGTGTATCTTGGTGGAAGGGGGAGAAGTTTAGCGGGGATGCCACCGATAAGTCCCTCCGGCAGCGTTGGCCTTTCTAGTGTGGACTTATGTGTTGCTACGCACGGCCTGCTCACTATGCCAGGGTATACTCCCGTCAGCATGGGCTTGACTATTA
>NC_051387.1:36649304-36680711 GCF_015228065.2 Penaeus monodon
GCTTCTATTCGTGGCTGTTCATCTGAGTTGTATAGATCCCTGTAAAAGTCTTCCTTTTTTGCATAAGCTGTTTAGTTTCTACCGAACTTTGCTTGACGTTCTTACCGCCTACATCAAGTGCAGCTTTCTTTATTAGGTCACTGAACTGTTTGTTGATTTGGTCAATGTTGATGTGGTCATTGTTGATTTTGTTAATGATCTTCGTTGCTGAATATCTGTTTTGGATGTTAATTAATTGTAAATTCTGTCGCTCTCGTCTTCAAGTTAGCTAAATTTGGCTGCGATTTGTTCCTTTCCTTTCTGTGGTGTAATTTCATTTAGCCTCTGGTCATTCTGTGGTCGCTGCCAACATTTCCTTTATCAATAACTTCCACAGGTTTTACTATATGGCGCCAATTTGAAATCATGAAGTCAATTTCGTTTTTGATGTCAGATGGCGACTTCCATGTCCACTTCTGCTATAGTCTTTTTACGAAGAATGTATTCATAATATTGAGTGATCGAGCCTCCGCAAAATCGACTAGCATTTGCCCCTCTCATTCTTATTGCCCATTGGTTTCCCACTACGGTTTCTCCTGTCCTCTTTACTATTTTGGCATTAAAATCTGCCATAATTATTGTGAAATTGGTTTTTAATCTCTCGCTGGATAAATTAACAATTTCATAGAAACTCTATTTATTCATCACTGTGGCTGTAGGTTGTAGCATATACTTGAACAATCTTTTAGTTGTACCTATTGTTTAGTTTTATTGTTACTGAAGAATTACTAGAGAATTCAACTATATTATTTTCTAAACGTTTGTGAACTAAGAAACCTAACCCTAATTTTTTGTTCTTCGCCTAGTCTTCTACCTTCACAGAGTCCTATAACATCCCATTTAAAGTAATGCTAGTAAGTCGGATTCAGTTATCATTGTTCTTATATAATATGTGCAAAGGTTCATCAAGTGGGCGGCTGTTTTTGTTTTTAACGGAACAAACACACACACACACACCACACACAACACACACACACAACACACACACACACATCACACACCACACACACACACACACACACACACACACCTCCCCTCAAAAAAAAAAAAAAAAAAAAAAAATCGAGAATCAAAACGCCAAAGGTGTTAGTGCAGGTCAAAATATAGCTAAGAAAGAAAGAAAAGATATTAAAAACACATTAGGTGATCCTTTAAACTTACCAAGAGTCGGAAAAATTACAGTTTCTGAAGGCAATCTATTCCAAAGCCTACAAACAGCAGTAAAAAGGCATCTATAATAAATTGAGGGTTATAGTGTCGTGTTTGTTATTTACAGCGTCCTCGGGCTCATTAAAATGTGTAAAGGGGTCACTGCCACCACCCGACTGGTACGTGGGGGGCACGCATTGTGTGGTTAGGATGATTGATTATTTAAAATTACTGCGCGTCACAGCTAAGTGTCATTAGCGGCGAAACCTTGTAAACAGAAATTAAAATGTTTAAAACTTTTAAAATCGATCAATAGATATCTTATAAATACAATAAACAAAGTAAAAATCAACGCATAAATATTATACTCTAAGTATATAAAGTTATTGCATAAAGATTATGCATATTAAATTTTATTAAAAATATTTAGTGTCCCTAAGGGAAACTAATAATGACCCTCTATGTCACAATCCTCCCCAATACATCTTCAGTGTATATGGGGGAGACAAGTACATACGTCTTGGTCTGAGAATGTTGCACATTCTTTCCACTACATGTGCGATTGTTAAGGGCTCTTGGCATCCTCACAAAGTGCCTGATTTGTAGCCATCATCGGCCAGGAGTCAGTGTTTGTGTGCGATTCTTAGCCTTGTGAATGCAACTTTTCCACTTTCGGTTGGGATGGGATGCTAGCACCCAACTGCAAGGGTCATCTAATCTCTCGCAGTTTATTTCTGGAGATATGCTCCATTGTTCATCCATTATCGCGAAGACAACCCTGATGCTGGTGTTTAGGTCGGTGTGTGGGAGAGGAAAACGAGCATCACAAGGTGAGCGGCAGCTGCCTTATGCCTTCTGATCAGCTCGCTCATCCCTGAACACCAACATGCGCTGGCACCCAACACAGAGTTATCTTTTTTACGTGTTGACATCAGTATGCAAGCCAATCTTGAACCTCCTCACTACTGCGATGTGATGAGTTTAATCTCTTGATTGCTTGACAAGGCACTACGAGAGTCACAATATATCACAATAGAATGTCATAAGATCCAGTCATCTTAACTGCTGCAAGGATGGCATGTAACTCGCAGTGAAGATCGAGGCTGCTAGAGAAAGACTGCCAGATGCAGTCTTCCTTTGACCTCACTGCGCAAAAAGACCACACCATTTCAGATTTCGAAACCATCTGTATATCTTGCGTCCGATCCTGTACTTAGAATGTGCTGAAGAAATCCTCTCGACTTCTGCTTCAGATCTCTCCCCCCTTTCCAATTCGACAAATCCAGGTCGACTTGATTAGTCCAAGGGGGGAATTGGGGATTCCAACACCCAGAACCTTAGTGAGACTTAAAATTAGTTCTTCATACAAGATTCCTCATTCTCTACCATAGGAACGGCTATCCTCAAGGGGGTGAAAACCAATTTGGATGTAGGAGAATCGAATCTTTGTAGTCTCGTATAGTAATCAGGTTCATGTAGTCCCGTGTAATGAAAGAGGGTGTCTCATATCAGCATTACAGGAATCCAAGGTGAAGACCTGAAAGCCCCAGTACAGATTCTTGAGAGCTTCATATGAACCGAGTCCAACATCCGGAGAACGTGGGAGTTGCAGATGAATAAGCTTCACATCCATTAGTAAGGCTACTACGAATAACGCTCGGTAAAGCCCGTAGCAGCGTTGTGCGGTCTGAACCCCAAGATAAATGTGAAGACCCCCGCAAAAATACTAAGGCTTTGTAGCATCACTTTTAACTGTTGATGTGAGGCACCCATGTAAGTCTTGAGTCAAAATTAGCCAAGTACTTCAACTCATGCGACAAATTGCAGGTTGAGGTTGCTTCCCTAAATAGAGGGAAGGATGGAACTTTCCTCGTTGGGGGCAAATGTACAGCCATGTTCTTGCTTTGAGAAAATTTGAAACCCATGATATGTTGCCCACTGTACAAACCTGATTTATTGCAGTCTGCATGGCCTTCACATCCGTAAGCCTTCCTCCTGAGCAGTACAGTGTAAAGTCATCCTAGATACAGATACATGAGACAGCCTTGAACAACCTTTATAATGTCATTTATAGCAATGGCAAACGGGGCACAATTAAGACCCTCCCTGTGGAACCCCTTCCAGCTGTCTCCAGTTAGAGAAAATGTTTCCACCACGCAACTCTAAATTTCATAGTAGCAAGGAAGCTTTGTAGAAGGAGTAATGCTCCTCTTAAACCAATCGTCATACAGCTTCATGAGATGCTGCTTCAGTAGTATCATAAGCCTTTCAAGCGTCAAAGAAGCTGCAAAGAGACTGCTAACATGTGACGTCGCTGTGCGAAGGAATTCTGTATAGCAGTTTCATCCTCACAAGTGCATCTGGGTCGATCTAATTTTCTAAAGCCATGATATGGGGTCAGCACGTTTCTTTTTCTAGCAGCCAGGTCAACCTGAAGTTACCATTTTCTCCATCAGCATGCAGATGCAGCTTGTTGAGAGAAATTGGTCTGTAATTTCTGGGGTGGAAGTATCTTTGCCGGTTAGGAACAGGAATGGATATAGCATGTTCCATGTGGATGGCACTGTGCCTCCCTATAGATCTATTGAAAACAAGTCCAACAGGAACTTCTGCGAACTCTCCGGTAGTGAGATACATTTGATATGGAATATCGTCACTTCCTGGGGCAGCTTACGCAGAGCTGCAAAGCAGAGTCCATCTCCTTGCGCAAAAATGGCAAGTTGTATGGAAGTCTGATGCATCTACTGAAGAACGACACTGGGTGTTGTTCCTGTTCCAGCACGAAGAGTGCGGAATCGAGCGGTAAGATGCCTCAGAGGAGATCTCTCCCATGGATTTAGCTAGTCATAGCAATATCTTTTTTGTCTGTGATGATTATGCCACTATCGTCAGAGCAGGTTGTGTATGGATGTGATCTTGCAGCAATCTTAAGCACTGTCCCACACCCATGATAAGGGGCGTCCCAGGTAATAGGGAGACCCTACTGTCTCCACGACGTCCGTCTAGCCTCCTTTAGCATGCGCCTGGCATGGATCGGAGTTTTTGTAACGATCAAGGTTACAATGATGGGGCGTCGTTTCAACGCCTTATGCAGTTCTTGCTCTGACAGCTTGTTGGCAAGTCATCAGGCCACCATGGTACTGGAGGTCGACGTACCGTCCCGCTACTTTTGGAAGGATGCTTCTGCTGCCAAGGTGATTCGTGATGTGAAGTTATTAACAGCATCTTGAAAACATCAGTTGAAATCGTAACAGATCCTGCAATACTGCAGTGATCTAAAAAGATTCCAGTCTGCATGTTCAAGCGCCCATCTCTTGCACTCCATTGACTGGAAATACCATTTCACCCTCCAAAATTATTGGAAAATGGTCGCTTCGCTTCCATGTAAGTCTTCATGACCTGCCAAGTGAAGTTCAACTGTGAATCGGTGAACCTATTGATAGGTCTATATTGGAGAATGTCCCAGTTTGACTTTGAAATGGTGGAAGTGTCACTGTTCAGGTTAAAACTGCATCTGCTATTAGACAAGGACTCAAGGCCCTTCCGCGATGTTGCACAAAGTGTGTCTCCCAGAGGTGATGCGACATGAAATCTCCCAGAGTAGAAATGGATGTGGCAACTGCCCAAAGTAGATCTTCCAATCATTTATGTTGAGAATTATGTGGAGGAAGTAGATGAGATGCAACAGTGTAAGGTGTGTCAAGCTATTTCACAGCCTTCACTGCAGTGTTGTCTGCAGGTGGATGGCCTGGAAGGGAAACATGACGTACCATACTTGCTACATCCTCCATGAGTCCATGTCAAGGTTCATAATGGGGCTGGAACTTGAATATCCTCTCAGGAAAAATGGGAGGACGATTTTCCCTGGTCATAATCTTTGTAGGCATACACAAACTGGGTTCCATGAAGCTTATCAGATTGTTGCAGTTCTTCCATTTTGAATGAATTCCCTGACAGTTCCTTATTAGGGTCTCCAGTCTTAGATTATTCTTCATAAGGTGTTTGGCAGCACTGTGGTCAAGTTGGCCTCACACCTTTAGGGTCCCTTTCCAGGATCCGGGGAGCTACTTTTAACTGTTGTTTACCTGTGGAAACTAGTTTCAAAAGGTGTCACTTGGGACAGGTCAGGATTCTTTGCCTAGGCAAAGGACGGAACTGAGCCTTTCGCTTCAGGGTATTCTGTTAGCAGCGCGGAGGCCCTGGGGATTTTGTTGCAGTGGAGTCTTTGGGACAGTTCAGATTCCTGTGCATGGGCAAAGGGGCGTGCCTGAGCCTTTACTTCAGGAGCATTCTGCCCTTAGCAGCAGATGCTCCTGTGGATGTTTTTTTTTTTTTTTATGGTGGCAGCTGGAGCTGTCACCGTTGAGGCCTCTGGAGACTTGCCTGATGGCATCCAAAGACCTTACTTTGGGAGGAGGAGTCTCCTCAATAGACCCCTCACTCCGACTCCGTGCTGGTGGATGGAAACAAACTCACACAGAGGCAGTGTCAGCAATTGGGACTGAGTTTAGAGGAAGTGGCAGAGTGTTGGTGTAAGAAGCATTGGAGGGCAAGGTTGGTGAAGGAAGATGGGCTAGAAACCGAAGCAAAGACCTACCTGGATTTGTGCAAGCAGCATGAGGGGCATGTCGCTTTGCCTCGGAAATCTACTTTCTCCTTGCTCCTTATTACAAATACTCACTTTTCAAAATTTGTACCTTTTACATTGCTTTGAAGAAGCTTCATGAGATTCTTTGCCAGTGATGGTAAACAGCATATGGACCTGGACAGTTGTCATCTCCTTGATGACTGTTGTACCACACTTTACACATACTCTTGGTTGTCCATTTTCTTAAACTGACAAGAGTTGGCCTCCATGCCATACCTGGCAGTGGAAGCACCGCCATAGGTTGGGCACACATGGCTTTACCTTGAGTGGTACCATGCCTTAACTTAAACCGATTCGGAAGGACTAATGTGTTAAAAGTTAGGAAGAAGAGCTGGTGTTCGACTTGTCGACTGTCCAAAACATCAACTTTCTTCCTAAACGTTTTACTGCCACATACATAAATTCTCTAGTTCCTTCTACAGTTTCTCTCAGAATACCTCATCAGGTCTGGGAAAAAGACAATTCCTTACACTGATTGAGGGTTTTGTGAGGAGAGAATCATGGAAAACTGAGCCCCAGGAATGTTACTTATTGCACGCAGACGGTCACTCTCGTCTCGCTGTGGGGTGATACGAGGTCACGTGACATACTAACTATTAGACATGAACCTCAAGATGTCAAGATTCCATGATTGATCACCATCAATGTCTTCACTACAGGTACTTGACTATATGAAATGCTTTCATATTTACAGGTAGATCTCCTTATGCGATTGAAGGAGGACTTTTCCCTTCTTACTGGGTTGGGAGCACCAAGCTCCAATGGGGGAGAACCGGGAGGTGGGGGGGGAGGGCGGGGGTGAAGGGGGGGAGGGTGGAGGGGGAGGGGCGTGGGGAAAAACTTCGGGGAACCATATAATACATTTACGATCCCATTCTTGCCCTTGGAACTGAAAAGTTCAGAGTGACAACGTGTGATTTTCAGAGAGAATGGTCGAGGGATTGCGCAGGTCGTCAGGGAGAAGAGAGCTATCATCTTTGTACCTTTGTAGTACTCCTACAAAATTTGACTTCGTCATTTCCTCACCCCCCCACCCACCATGGAGTCCAACGAGGGGAAAGTACAGTTGTTCAAATCTCCAACAGCCACAGGGTAATGAGGAAATATACGCAGCCACTATCACAGTACTGAGGCAGTCGCGGGACTATGCGACTACCGACTGAATAGTGCCTGTGTACCCTAGCCATATTGACCAGCCGATTGACTTGTACGGGCCTTGACCAAGCCATCCGCTTCTCTAACCAGATAAAGACCAAAGAGGTGTTGTTGCTGCTGCAGGGGCGCAGCGTGCAGCAATCGCTCAAACCTCCAGGACTCCTGTCTCCTGGTAATACGGGATGCCAGCACGGCAAACACACGTGGTGAGAGTTCTCCCTAGTCCAAGTTGGAATGAAACCAGGGGTGGTGCACATCCCATCTCATAGGCCTTGGTGACACCAGAAGCCATTTGCTCATCACATCACTGGTGACCCTCCAGATGGGTATAGCCTCTGGTCCGGCTCACAGATCATGGACCTCAAGGCCCCCCCCACCCACCGCGCAAGGCGGCCTTGTTAGGGGTGGGTGTCGTGTATTAGGAGAAAATGTTTGTCAGAAGCATTGTGGAAGGCAGCGACAGCAGTATGCGGTGTCGTAGAGTGTGAAGTGTAATGTCAAACGGGCCGAGTGAGGTAGGACATGGAAGTGTAAAAATGTAAAATGTAAATAATCATGATGATAAAATGATAAAAAGGTAATAAAATATTAAAAGTTTTCTTTTTAAATTCCTTGTTCTGGTGATCTACTAGTTCCGGCAAAGGTCCGTTCTCTAAAACACCACGTAAAAATGTTTATCAAAATACAATAAAACAAAAGTATAAACAACCTAAAACAAAAGCAAAGGTCAACGAAGCCGCGCAGCGTGAGACGGCGAGCTTCCGTTTTCTATGAGTCGCCCGCTTCGTCGCCGCGACAGGGATCCTCAGCCCACGATAAGATCAGGGGTGTGGGCGCCCTAGAAGGCGAAACTAGGCTGCAACCTCTTCCGTGGAGCGAGGGTGACGCCGTCCTTATCTCGGTAAGGGGAGACGAAAGGCCGTAGGGGACCGTGGTGGTCCACTACAATAGAATTCCTAGCCAACTCTTGCAAACTGATAAAAATCAGGTAAAAACTTATAGAGGGATTGTGAATTATCGGTTACAATTTTGTATAAGACTGAAATACCGAATATCCCTAGATGCCCCGTGTCTAAATCTAGACAGAAGGAGAAATTTCATGGAATAATAGAACGATCAAGCAATCTTACGTGTGACTTGCAGCAAGATAGCCACAATAAAAAGAGAAAAAAATCAAAATGAGGCAGCATGAAAGAAAATAAACATCTAGGGTATGTTGTCACCTTTATAATTTTGTGCTCTTGCAAGTGATACCTAACTTAATGAAACTACCATATTCATATGCATTAAAGTTAAGCTTTAAATTTCAAAGGTTACGCCAGCTCAGATCATCCATGAGTGATTTAAGATGTCATTAAGTATGTTTATACTTCATTAGCAGACTGGGTGCTGAGACAAACTGCGTTCAGACCGAACTCACATTCATTTCCTGGACTTGGTAGGGTTAAATTCCATGCCTCGCCAATGAGCCCAGCCAACTCGCATTATATCAGTCTACAGTTATGATCGCAGCTACTATTTGCTGGTTGCCAGAGAAGGAATATAAGCATAGAGAGAAGTATCATCAGCAAAGCAACATTTGTATAGTAGTTTGCCTGATCACAAATCGCTTGCATACAAAATGACAGAGCAAAGGGCCAGGCACACTGCCTCTGAGCCCCCCTCTAAATACCTTTGGGTGCACCAGAAGCCTTTTCCATCCCTCACTGGTGACCCCTCCAGTATGGGCAGCCCTCTGGTCCGGCTCACAGATCTTGGAACCACAAGCCCCCCCACCGCGGCAAGGCAGCTTCCGTTAAGGGGGTAGGAGGTCGGGAAGTCTTTTCTGTTTTGTTCTGTCCCCAGACATGGGTGCCTGGGGGAGCAGGAACAAAGTCTGGTCGCTTTTTAGCAACCTCTTATCACCTGAGGGCTGCCTCTTTCCTGGCAGAGCAAGCCAGGATCCAGGCGTGAAAACTCTTGGCATAGTTGGGACATTTGGCTCTTGTGTCCCTTTGGCCTTCTTTGTGTGCCTTAAGGCACACCTCGGTGTTATGTGTCTTGCTACAGATACCACATTTAGACTTGGCCTTGCAGCTAGCCTGGTGGCTAGCTTTGGCATCTTTGGCACTTTAAGCACCGAAGTGGCTCAGGCACATATATTCTTAGGTTGAAGGAGCCCCAGTTACCCAGATAAAGGGTAGTGATTGGGGCTCCTTTCAGAGTCACCAGGGACTTGCCTGGTTGGGCTTTTTTTCCTTTTTAAACAATGCTCTTACTAATTGGTAGGCATTATCGAAACCTTCAGGTTTAGAGAGAACCTAGGTCCAGAACTTTCCCTCAGAATCTGTATCTGGTTCCAGGGGCCTTAACAAGTTCTCCCGGTCCCAAGGTTTTTTTCTGTGGTTGGCAAAAGAGAGCAATTCTTGACTCCTCCACGCCAAGCTCGACCTTGGCTCTTGTGCATTACCCTGTTTTTTTTTTTTTTCACACCTTTCATTGTTGCCGCGACCCTAATTGCTTGCAATTAGCTTCGTGCCTTGTACTTACTCTTTACTATACATATTTTTCGGCATTAGGATAACTCGCTTTGCATACTCTGGTGAACTGGACCCCATCTTCGAGCTCGTGCTCGGACATGGGCAAACCTTTACCTCCCGCAAAGGGAGGGTGTGTTTGGGAGGCTTAGCATACCTGCCTTACGGTGCCTTGCAATTTGCCATCCTTTGTTAGGGACTGGTGTGGCAGACCATCTCATGACTGTCACTGCCATGTCATAAAATTGTCATATGCTGGAGAGCCCATTTCTTATGAGGTGGCTCTTCAGAAGAGCTTCACAATCATTGAGGTAGCAGTCACACACCTCTTAAGATCCATAATGGTTTTCAAGGTGACAGTAAGCCAAACCCGAACAACTGACCCCATTCCTCTCGACCGAAGGCCAAAGGAAATTAAAAGATCAAGGTTTCACTCCTCTCCCCTCTCCCAAAACAAAGGCAAAATGCACGGTCATGGCTAAAAAGATATAAAGGACGATCCTCCCACGATCGTGTGAGTCCATCAGCCAAGAAGTATCAGCCAAGAACGATGTCTCTGTCCTTGACATTTACAAGCCATTCGAGCAACGAATCGTTAAGATGCCCCAGAGGAAGCCCAGAAACTTCTCACACATGGGATCATGATGTTAATACATTGGGCCAAAACTACAATATTGAATCAGAGTGCTTTATTCACATTTGAACAAAGCCTTAACAGTTACCGGTACAAACACAATAAACACATGCACACGCACACACACAGAGATGCTCTCGTTGCAGTGGGGAAGGTCACTTTGCCAAATGCAAAGAGAGCATCAAATACTGCAACTGCGAGGGGTTGCATGTTGCAGTTAGCGGATCCTGCCCAAAAAGAAAAGAAATTTTGAAAGCAAAATCAAATTAGGTAAAAAAACAACACTGCTCCCTCATACACCACAACAGCCGCCACACTACCTGCCCAGACTAGCACACCCAGGCGACCTGCATCTACCTCCAGGACAACTCTGCCAATTTATACATCCCTGAGTATGCACAACACAAACCAAAGCAACTGAGGTGACAAACACTGTTCCAGAGCCTCACTGCTCAACACAAAGACCACAACGAAATCCAAGAGAAACTACGCAAGCACTTAACACTACAAAAAACACTGAACACAAACGCAAACAGATTTCACCACCAAACAAGCCCCCAAAAATGACAAAAAGGATCCCCCAGTCCCGCAGCCTCATCTTCATCGTATGGATGACACCATCCTTGACGACGAGAGTAGCGGCTCCTGTAGTGAACGCGGGAACGAGCACAGCGACGTAACACCTGTTAAGACACAGAATAAAAATTTGCGTATGCCAATGAGCCCGCACTGTCTTGGAAGTGGCGGGTATTGCACGTATATATACACCCCTCGTTCTGCCAAGACAAAGCACTCGTAGCTTTTGATGAGCAAACACCTTGTATAAAATGCAGCAGCAATAAGCAAAAAGTCTTGTGCCACAAAAGCTACCCTGGAGCCCGGGGCCTCTCTTCTCGCTAGACATTATTGCTTCTGAGTTGTAAAGTAATTTGAAATAAAGTAAAACCTGTAATTACAAAACTTTTCGCACTTATAGTGCTTTTTCCAGCAACTTCAGTGCTTTTGTTTTTGCAGGTGACACGAGCTAAGTAGCGTAGTCAGCACCCCCCCACCTCAGACCCGCAGCTCTCTTCTACAGCATGGTATCCTCTTACGGGCATGACCCCTGGGTGAGGGAGGACCATAGTCTTGGGGGCACTTTTTTCCTTTTATTCTAATTTTTTCTTTTTCATGTGACTGAGCCTACCGGAGTACCCGTGTGGGCTACCGTATTGCCTGGGGGAATGGCATACAAATTATCGTCCTCGCAACTAGGCAAATTCGGCGGTAAGGAGGTGTCTGAACCCATAACTCGAGCCCTCTTTGGTACTGGAGAACGCAACCAGGCTTCCACTGGGGGTGGGGGGTAGAGAACGAAAACTGTCTTACTCTCTTAGCTATTACTGTTAGGTTGATACCAAAAGTTAAGAGTTTTTGATCCCTTCAGGACTACGATTTTGAGCCAAGGGGTCAGACCTGGTCCAATACCCAGAATGCATGATACCCCTACTACCAATTCTCCTCCTCAGGAATACGGAACCCCTACAAATACAAAGGAAAGACCACTTCTCAAAATCCCAACTGGAATGCGAGGTTTTGCGAATGTAAAAATGCCGTGAATGAAACAAACAGCGGGGGTCCCTCACTTTTGAACGTGAACCCCTTTATCATCAAAAAAGTCCTTGATGGTCAAGTGACAGCGATTTTGATTTTGTCAAAAACTTGCGAGATGGTGAAGCCTCCTTCTTAGTAAAATAATAAATCCAGATAAGGATTTATTAAACCTGAACCAAATTCCATGATCTTCGAGTTAAACGTACTTTTCTTATTGGCCCAAAATCTGTAAGGGAAGTAATCTTTCACAGAGATTTTGAGGACGATGGAAGAAAGTGAAAATTCTTCAGAGCATGAAGGACCAAGATGTAGTGGATGACCAAGAAGGATGGGATCTGGGAACGAAAACTAGACTGTATTTTTTTTACCTTTGCTTTAATAAAATCGCAGAGTATGTCCCAACGTCAGTTATTGACTTTGTTTCAAGTAATAGACCTTATTTCCAAAATCCCATGCATTGTAATAGATGCCAAAAAATTCGGACACAACCTCATGTAAAAGATATATTGATAAGACGCAAGTAAATTTGTTTGCTCTATAATGTGCTGAACCCATGACATCATCACTTACTACAGCCAGATTTCCAAATGTGCTAACTGTGGAGGTCCCCTCATCAGGATCTGCTGGTGCAGCATCCTGAAGAAGGGACTGAGACATTAGGATATATGAGAAGCATGAAGTTTGTTATTCTGAAGCGAAGAGGAAAGTTGAAAATTTGACACACAAACCCAGCTTCCTATGCTACACAGTAACTACATCACTCCTAGTGCAAGTATGTCGGTCAACCTTACAGGCATAAGGATAGGGAAATTGCCAAACTCAACAAACCGTTAAAGAATTAAATATTACAGTATAATAAATTGACTAAATTGGTCGATCAAATAACTGCTCAACCTATACCCGCATAGACCATCATAAGGAGGCTGATACCGGAATTACAGTCCGGATCGGCACCTCCCCATCCGGGCAACTCCTGCAAGGACTTCGGCCTGCTCGCGATCGGCTTCCTTCGAGGAACAGAATCGCAATCGTCAGTCGTCTCCCCTCAGCCGGGAAGTGCAGGACATGAGGCTTCTGTCTCCAAACCATCCCGAGAGAGGTCCCCGGGAAGCGAGGGAGAGGAGGCGCCTCCCTCCCATAAAAAGAAAATTAAAACTGGTGGACAAGGCACTTCCAACCCTATAAAACGTAAACTATCGAAGTCTTAGATCTAAAGTAAAGGACCTGAAATTATAGCCTCGTCCTATGGCTCTCCGATATTATGTTTCTCCAAGAACTGCAACCTAACACACCTCGTTTTCTGATGAGGGTTCCGTTTTCGCTGAGGAACTACCATCTATATCAGAAGGCTCGTGATTGTAGGGTGGAGGCGGAGTCGCCATGTACATCCACCAAAGGCCTCCCTTTTAACAGAGTGACTATTGATTCTACTTTGGAGTTGTTGTCGCATGCAAAGTAAAAAATTAATGGACTATCTGGCTATATTCAGTTTATTGTCCACTTGATACAGTATAACCTCTATGATGGCTCCTTTGCTCTTCAGGAACGTCTGCAACAAAATATAAAGTAATTTAGGTGATTTTAATGCATCCATCATGCTCATGTGGTTTCCCTACGGGGTGATTGTAGAGGTGAGTCAAGTAGTTGATTAGAGTCTGATTTATCCTTCTGAAACGATGGTAGTCCGCGCGGGTTGGACGATATACCGGTAATTTGAGCTTTATTGACTTATCACTTTCTCTTCATCACCAGCAGCCAAGTGGCCTGTGTCACACCATTGACTACTCTTGGGAAGTGGATCATCTCCTATTTTGATTCAATATATTCATGCGACACATTGAGAACGCCTTCACACCTAATTACGTAAAAAGAACAGACTGGGTCGCCTTCACAGGAGCGTCAAGCTCGAACTGTTGGAGAAACCATTGATGATAAAGTAAACAAGATTCAGAATTCGTTATAGAAGCAGCAGTGCTATCCATTCCTAAACTTCGAACAGATAGCATTTAAGCATAGAGTTCCTGGTGATACCAGATTGCCGCAGGGCGCTGTGCCGACAGCAATAAGGGCCTACAGGCTTTTCAAAAATAACATCCAAATGAGAAACATTTGCAATCAAACAAGCAAGAGCTAGGCTCGTAGAGTAATAAGACAAGCAAAAGAGACTCCTTGCGGAGCTTTGTCTCTACAATTAACTGCATCCAAAATATCAGAGTTTTGGGTCCACTATCAATAAAATCAATAAGAAAAAACATCTTTCAAAAATCAAAACATCATCACGAGGGTAATAATTTAGATTCACCGAGAGACATTGCTAATGCACTCGCCAGGCAGTCCTCTCCTACAGCAGCTCAGCAAATTACCATCCCGCCTTTCCCTGACCGTCAAAGGAAGCGGGCCTGGGCTGCAACAAATTCTTTTTGTCACAGAGATACTTTGATTACAATAAAGAATCTTACCATGGAAGAGCTTGTCCCGAGCCCTAAAGCCTGTAGAGAACTCCCCAGGCCCGATGAGATTCGATATGGATGATAAAATGCATCTAATCATGTGACATTAATAAGTTGCTAGAATGTACATGGAATTTGGAAACGCCACATTTTCCAAACTCATGGCACTTTTCGCCCCATCATTCCCATATTGAAAGGAGTGTGTAATCCAATCTGCCATCTCCCTACCGCCCAATTGCGTTTGACAAAGTTTGCTTATGCAAGGTCTAAGAACGATTTTAACAGTAGGCTATTGCATTTTTTTTAAATTCGCAGTAATTTGATAGTTGACGAGCATTGCGGTTTTTCCGAAAGGGCCGCCAACTCTAGTCAACGCGTAAAGCTGGACAATCATATTCAAGAGGGATTGTCACAAAAACATTAAATTTGATTTCAGTATTTTTTTTTTTGGTATCAAGAAAAAAAGCTATGACATGACATGGCGATATGGCCTACTCAAAAAACTTATGCTTTTAGATTGCGTGAAACTAGCCTTGTTTTTATTCAAATTTCATTTCTGACAGAACTTTTGCTGTCAAATTGTTTTTCTGACAATGTCACTTTTTTCGACATTTTTGTCCCGGCAAACGGGGTCCCCACAGGTAGTGTCTTGTCACCAAACATTATTTTTTTTATGCATGATTTATACATCAGATATCACATCTCTCCTGGAATCTTAATACTCCTTGTATTCTGATGTTGTGCATTGAATGCCTCCAGCAATAATTGTAGAATTCTCAGCAAATCGCATCAATTGGTACGGATATGATTCATAACTGTGGGCCTTCCAGTGGGGTCTAAGTTTTCCATTAGAACTAGTATTGGGGGGTATTTTTTTTCACGTAGGAGGAAGCCGAACCTCAGGCTAACTCTAAGACAAACCACCAATACCCATTCAAAACTCTGCTAAGTTTCTTCGGGCTACTTTTTGATAGCAACTCAATTGGATAGACCACAATTGGTCAGTTAAAGAATTAAATGTCAAGAGCACTAAATTTAATTAAAGTGCATGTTGGTAATAAAATGGGTATAGACAGTCTTTTGGCTAAAATGAATATAAAAGCCGGAGTAAGGTCTGAGTTAGATTATGGGTCAATCGTGTATGGCGCGGCTCGAGAACAGGTTGAAAGTTTTGGATTGCTGTGCAGAACGCTTGTTTGCATGTGTGTCTTGGAGCCCTGAATGCACTCGGATCGAGCTCTTGAGGTGGAGTCCAGGAGTACCTCCCCTCCGACTCATACGGCGGGCAAATTATACCTGAGCTATGCTGTAAAGGGGGCTCGATACCCGAGCCACCCTAATGGCATAGGGCCCTAGCCCTTTGCCACGGACTCCACGACCTCGTCGAGCAAGTCGGTATAGATCTCTCTACCATCGATACCCTGGTTCTTCAATATAGCGCCATGGAAACTCCAAAATTTTCCCGTATGGGAAGCTTGCTTCCCATCAGCTAAGGCCAATGGGCACTGGAGGTGGATGGTACGCCAGAGGTTCAAGATACTCTTTTAAACATCCTCCCTTTTTTCATATATAACCGACGGCTCCAAGACGATGAGTAATGGGTGCGGTGTATGGTCGACTGAAATGTGAACTAAGTTCAGACTGGTGGCCGAATCATACATCGATCTTACTGGGTAATATCATTCGTAAATTACATGGTGCCAACAAATCATCAAAAAGGCTAAATATGGGTACCATGCCCCACTTTGCATCCATGCAATGAACAGGCTGATTAAATTAGCCCGGTCAACCTGGCGATCTGGACACTACCTAGTTTCGAACAGATCTCAGGTGTTTTGTGCCTGCTTATAAAGCAAAAATAACAGCTGTTGGCAAGTGAGTGGCCCGCCTCCAACCCGCAAATAAAATCAATTCTGCAATAGAAACCGCGGGGGAAGCCACAAAAAGAAGGAAGGAAGGATGTGGTGTTGGCCCGGCCTTAGGGTCCAATGACACAAAAGATTGACACACCTCACTTCCCCTCATTGAAAAAGAATTTAATCCTTCCACGGTGCCCCAATGCAACAATTGTAACCTTACCACCCACCACTCAAGCTCTTAATCGTATGCATTAAATACAACAAACAATAGAGAACACCTCAAAAATTATTTCAGATCTAAAAAAAATTGGACTTAACTTTATCAAATCTACTATCGATTATAAAAAATCATCAGTAAAGTAATCAACTTTTTCTAAGGGAGACAAAACTTAAATGACCTTATTTATATTGATAGAATGAAATAGGATCCATTGGCTTAATAACCTTGGCCACATGCCGCTGGTTGATAACCAAAGATATCCAAGAAAGAAGAAAGAAAGAAAGAACAGACAAACCAGAGAGTGAGAAAGAACGAACACGGGCTAACTTCCACGGTTTGCCAGTCCTGTCCTGTCCAGCGGTATTACTGTAAGCTAGTTGTATAATTTCTATTTTTCTTAATTACTTTCATTTTTTAATGCTGTATGCTGTACTGATTCATTTTACAAAAGTCAAGTTTTACTATCGTCTTGTGTTCGCAGCTCTCGCGTCCCGTGGTTTTGAGTTGATATTGTCATTTTTGCATAGACTAGCTTTGTATATCTGTTAATTCTAATGTGTCTATTGGTATTTTTCTTTATAATTAACAAGAATAACTGATTTTATTTAATTTTCGGTTAAAATTTGTTTTGTGGATTCCTTCGTTGTTTTAACATTTATCATGGGTGAAAACTCGCTAGGGAAATTTAAATCATTAGACATGAGTGATGATAAATACGAGAAGTGCTGAACATGTACGAGCTTGAGAAAATACTCAGGTGATTTTGGATAATAAAACAAAATTCTTAGTGCTTGTTTAGAATTTGCGAACGCGCCTAAATTTTGCAGTGCCCATGTTGTACTTTCATTCCTTACTTTTGAAGCCGTACTCCTGCATCAAGTCCCCTAAAGAAATATGGAGTAGAGTATTTGCTAGACAAATAGAAACTAGTTACGAGAGTGAAAGATGATGCAACATTAATAAACAACGGCAAGGTTACATTGCAGGGTGCTGCTGCTCACCTCTTTATTGAAGTGTAACTACTAGGCAAGATTTTAAAGACTTGGTTAGAAAGAAATTCCGTGGTACAAGCCTTCAGTAGAATTTTCCATTTCTTAATGAATTGGTATTTGGCTCCTCATCCTCTCCCAAGATCTGTATATCGAAATTCAAGTTACGTTTACCAGGTTTTTAAGAAGACTATCCAGTAGGCAGTGCTTAATGCTGACAGTTGAATTACGGAATCTTTTTGGCAGTCGCTTCCCTCTTGGGTTAACGTTAGATGATTTATGATAGTCGGATGCCTTCCTGTTGACGAATTGGATAAGCTAAAATTTGGAATTGTAATCTGCACGTAAACAGAATTCGCGCCTACAAGTTGCAGTTACTAATGACAACAGACGAAATTTACTGCGCTTCCATAAATGCAAGGGTCAACGTCCACAGCTTCCTGTAGAGCGAACTCCACACGGTAACGTTGTGCTGGAGTTGCGGTACCCCTGGGCATCAACGTCGATTGTGTCCCTTTTCAGCAGCCAGGCTTCATCGACAACCCATCCGGTGGAAGCCGCAGGTTGCAGTTGCAACTGTTACATCTGAATAAACTTGGTTTCTTGAGAAGTGTTTTGAAAAATGTGATGCATCTAAATGTTTATCATTTTAATTCTTTCCAATCTATTAATCCCTATTTCTAATAACGCCTACACGACGGGCCACTTGTACAGCTAATTTGTGAATCGACAGAAGAAGCTTTCATCGACACGGGCTCATCAGTTTTCTCTGGTAAAACTATCTTCGGAAATGTATCGAGCAGAATGCGCCTGTGGTAAAGTCCTTAACAGACGTCTCTGGATCTACATTGCAAACAGGAGGTGAAGTTGACATGATATCCGATTGCAGGTATAATTGCAAACTCGTTTTGTAATAACAACTGATCTAAAGTTTCCCCTGGTGATGCACTCATGGGTATGACTCCTAGAAGATTTGACTTTCAAAATGATGCATAAACGTTCACCTTGCAGATCTTATCTAATAACTGCAGGATGTCGATTACCTCTGAAATATCTGATAATGTCTCTTCCGTATCCCCAGAGTGCAACTCAGACCAAACCTGTTTCTGTCCATCTCTCTTCAGAAGGTTGTTTGAAAATCGCATGTCCTTCTTAATGCCCATGTGCAAAAGACCCAGTATACCCTACGGTACTCGTTCCGGACGTTTTATTTGTGCTTCAGTTTCAAATCTTCTCTTTTGAAATGTAAGTGACCTCTTCGTTCAAGTTGACTTCTATATGATTCCAAGAAGCATAGTAAAAGAATAAACATAGAATATTGAACATATGGATTGTTCAGTTGACTCTCCTCATGCTTAAAGTTGCGTACTGACACACGCTTGGCAGAAAGTTTGAAGGCAGTTTTCAGATGAACTTGTTTTCGCCTTTCCCAATTCAGTATGACCCAGATTTCCTCCATGGATGAAGGGAAACCTTAAACCACTTTGCCTCTAAATAGCGTAAGAATTAAAGATTCTCTTGTTTAAAATAAAATTTTGTTTTCTCTTGGTGAAAAATCAACAATTGGAACTATTGCCAGGGGGGCATACACCGAATTAATCCAACAGATAATACACCCATTTGCACCGGCAGTGGAGATTGCCACACTCTGCAAAGGAGTATTAAAAAGACTTGTCATGAAATTCTGGATGCCGAGCCATAGAGCCCATCATGTTTCTCCATGGTCATCGCAGTTGTGCTAGTAAGGAAACGAGATGGTTTAATCTACGTTTCTGTGTAGAATTCGTAATTTGAATTCTAAAACGGTAAGTGATTCTTATATCCATTAACCGAGAATTGATGCAAATATCTGGATGACCTTCGTGATAATGCCTATTTCAGTACTTAGACGCAAGAGCTGGTTACTGAAGTATAAACTTTGCTCCAGACGACCGTGAGAAAACAGCCCTTTCAGATGGTCCAGATTAATGGCAGTTCAGACGAATGCCATTGGTTTGAAGACTGCTCCTGCCACCTTCCAAGATTATCACCCTCATTTTATCCTCCTGTTCAGGAAAACATAACTCTGCAATTTAGATGATGTATCATATTTTATAAAGACTTCGAAGAACATTGTCATCATCAAAATGAAGACTCTTGACTTTAATGACCAAGCCAGTCCCTAAAAACTGAACTTGGAATAAATTGCAGTCGTTGCTGTTAAAGGATTTTTAAGATTCTGGGTTTTCAGGAAAATTTCTGTGAATGGCATATCTCTGACCGAATAAAGTTCAATCATAACTTCTCCAACCCACAACGTAACGGAGTTTGCAGATTTTGTGGGGATGCGTTGGCTTCTTTCGTCCGCCACATTCCAAACTTATTTGCTACTATAGCAGCCCCATTAGTTCTCTCACTAGAAAGCCAGCCATTCAAATGGAAATACAGAACATGATAAGCTTTTTGTCCAACTTTAACATCTTCTCACTGTCAGCCCAATACTGCAAAGACCTGATTTTCTCGACACCTTTTGAACTTCCACACCGATGCTTCAGATTTGGTATAGGCTCTTGTCTCATGCAAGTTCTCTGTAAGGTAACCCCGGGCTGGTGCATAGTACTCCACGGAATTTGAGAGGGCCGGAAATTCGTTACAGCATTACTGCCTAGAAGCTCTTGGCATAATAGAATCTGTGGCGACAGTTTGATGGCTATCTGTATGGTAAAATCTTTTACCATTATAACTGATCACAGCCATTAATCTGTATTTTCACCCCGAAAGGACCAGGTCCCTCCGCCTATGTCTCGCGGTCCCATGAGACTATGGAATACTCTTACCACATTGTTTTATAGAAAGGGATCTACTCACCACGTACCTATCTTCTAACCGTGGATATTGCGTCTGTTGACCTCGCCATACAGCTGAACCAACTGTTTTAAGAGAGACTCAACGTAAAGCCCCAGTATGGCATGAGGTTATAAAAGTTCCGGAAGGTTCCTGCCCTGCCACAAAAACGTCTACCGACATTCTCAGTAGGAATTTGACTCAGAGATGGTGTGTTTTATACAGTCATCTAAAGGTAAGTTCTGACAAGTTATTCATAGTGGCTGGTCATACTAAGCACTACAGAAAGAAGCTATAATAAAATTGCCATAGACCGTCATTCTGGCTATAGCAACTCATCCTGTATTTTCAGAACGTACCACAAACTAAAAGAGTCATTATTATTTTCAGAATATTCTTTCAGCTCGAAGGAATAGGTCCTATGCATGTATCCCAATCAAGGAGAAGAGGCACTGTAAAACTGAACGTTCAACTCTCTCACAAATACCTCTTGTCACTTCTCCTTTGGACAGAATTAAGTGCAGATCTGATGGATCACACAGCTCTAATCGTGGAAAACCGTTACCACCTTCTGTCCATATAGACCACATTAGCAGGTATTTGCCACTTTTCCTCTCCCAAATAAGAATGTTCCCAGACAATAGCTTGATGCCTTTTTGAATGCACTAATTTTACACTATTTGGATGTTTACCTAGACATGCTGGCCTACAGACATGGTTCAGAGTTCAAAACGCAGATTATTTTAGGAAGTCGTGGTATAGTAAGTATCAAAATGCATTTTATCCTCAGTGAACCGCTTGATCGAAAGGAAGCAATGGAATTTGTAAATGGATGCAATAAGCTAAGCTATATCCTAAGCGATGATGCTACCCTTGTCATGGGAGTGACTATGTACCCCAAGTGCGGTATGCCTTGACACTGCATTTCCACCGATCATTGATAACCAACCTCTGGTTCCTGTTTATGGGCCCATTCTATAGCTTCTTATCCAATTGGGTTTACAACGTGTTTACCATGTACTGAAGATATTACAACTACTGACATCTTCTCAGGCCTTCTCAAGGCTCGCAGAAGTAGGCAGCTGGAGACTTCCCGTAAGACACAGCAGAAATGCAAAATATTACAAGTAGATAAAGTTTTGCGAACAGTATAATTTAAAGTTGGATCTCTTGTTTTGGCGTCTTATGATCAGTTCAAGGTGTATAGTTCGTGCCTTAAATCCTAGGTGGTTGGGTCCATGCGAGTAAGTCGGATCACCTAGTTCCAATGACTTTTACGTGCGTCCGTAATTATATTCATACATACACCCCCGTTTTGCTGAAAGAAGGTCATGCTACAAACCAGTTGAAATTGTTTTTTTCTTGTAAGCTTAATTTCCATCGTGCCTACAGGATTTTCATTCTCCTGTTCGGTCTGTATTCTCTTTGTTCGGTTTGATCTTCCCGGTTGCACCTATGATTACGCAGTCTCAAATCAAAAAAAACTATAGATTTCTTCTATGTGCCTTACTAATTGTCCGTTTCTTTTCAGTTTGCTTTAATTAATCGTCTCCGAGCTAGACCTGCCCTTGTTGTGGTCTGCAGTTGTTTCATGTTTTTGTTTCATCCCTGCCTGGATCCTCATGGCCAGTCTGTTGTTTGTCAAGACGTCCAGCCTCAGACGAACTTCGGAAACCCATGCACCTGCGCGAGATATACATATCATAACATCCGAAGACTCTGATGGTGCCTCCCGTGGATAGGGTTTCTGGAGGAAATACTCGAACGCTTCTTCCGCGATGTTTTCGCCTGATAGCTTGACGCTGAGGCTTTTCCTTCTCGTCTGCCGTGGGATATGATTGTTGTTAACGCGGGAACGAGAGCAGCGCCGTACAACGCTCCGTTACCTGTTAAGACGCAGAATAACAATTTGCGTATGGCAAACGAACCCACACTGTCTTGGAAAGTGGAGGGTTTGCCCGTTATATATACACCCCTCTTCGCCAAGACAAAGCAGGCGAGGGAGAGAGAATGAACACCGTGCCCTTCCACGTTTTGGCCAGGCTGTCCTGTCCAGCGGCAATTATTGTGAGCATATGGGAAAAATCTCCGAGATGGTGTATTTTTTAGTGCTGAGTAGAGATTAAGAGTGTTGCTTTTGTAAATATACCGTCGTCCTTGGCTTTATTCTTTTCTCTTTACAACCATATTAATAATTCAAATGTAACCTGGAGCCTCCTAAGAAACTATGAACAGCAAATATCGGTTTGATAATTAAATAATAAATAAGCTAATACTAATGGTAATGAAATCTAATTAAGCTGTCACAATTCAAGTATTAACAATAACGAATAAAGATAACTGACTTTAAAGATTACGCAGAAATTGCAAAAATAACATAACCTAAAAATACGTATAGTATACGAACTTCACAAATCAAAGATGAGTATCTTACTATGAAGAACTTTTGCACGCCTACCCACTACTTCACTTTGTTAGACCTCCGAGATCGACGTCGAGGCCGTTCTCTCTCCCTAGAAGGAACTGTTGCCGTACTCCCTCCTAGGGGGTATTTGGGATTGGTCCGCCGATTTCCCGGACTTATACCGCCTGTGGCCATGCTCGCAGGACTCTCTCCCTGACCTCGAGGAACTCGGTGATCGAGGCTCGATCACGGAACCGCTACCACCGGGATCAGGTAACGCCACGCAAGTAAACCCAGGTAAAATGGGTCCCTGATAACAAAGACTCGTGGGAAAACACGTTAAAAACATGACCAGTGGAACTGTGGAAAACACGCCTTTTTTCACGTGAAAGCCCGGCTTTTTGCACAAACGCCACCACGTGGTATGGTGGGCACGATTTCCATGATGTAATCCACGTGCAAAATACACGTGTTTTTATACAGCTCTTTGGTACGAGTTGTTACATGTGATATGTACTAAAAATAAAAACCGGCTTATCTCTGCATGTTTTTAACTAACTTTAGAGTCTGATTTTCCTGGGTGAAAGTAATATATCATGAGACAAAATTCGTGAAAACAAAAGGTTTGGAGAAGAGACGATGGAAACTCTAAGCTTTTCAAATGGCGGTAACACAATAAGTTTGGCGCGAATAATTTTGGTTCCAGATCCCCGGGCGCAGCACTAGTAATGGTTCGGAATTAACTCGACTACACTCGGGCGGCCACTTTACCCCAACAAACACGTTGACGATTCATTATTCAGAATATCATGCGCTTTTTTTGAAGAATGTGCGGTGGTTTGGCAAGTTTGGGCTTTTCGCACCAAAGCAAAAACTCTATCAAGATAAAACCTTTTTTTTTTTTTTGCTTTTGTGGTTTTTTTGGCTTTATTTTTCAGTCAGCAAGTATTATGTATAGGGGATTCCCCGCTGCCAAGGTTCTATGTGGTCTTGCTACAAATTTGATGGAGCCGCTGGTCTAAAACTAAATTTTCAAAGAGTGGCATATGGATCACGTGTGTATTCTAGTGCATAAAAGACCCATGAGACCAGGTGAAGCAGGAGAAATGTACACGTTGGAAATCATGTGGTGTTCTCAGTGCATAATGCCACCAACATACCCGAAAAAACAGAGGAGAAAGATGAATGAACACGTGGTAATTCTCGTGCATTATGCCACCATACAATATCCGGAAAAAACAAGGGGGGAAACGAGAAATTGAAACACGTAGAATCACGTGCAAACATGTCCTGAACAGACTATCACGAGTTTGGCCCAGTTGAACCCGTGTTTTTCCACGAGCCTTGTTTTGTCCATGGTCCTACCCTTAGTAGCAATGCTAACGATCGTCAGAGTCATTTTTTCGATCCGTAATATTTTTTTACGCGACTTCCTGGAACAAGAAACGTCCTCGTGATGCGTCTACTGTTCTATTATCCATCACAAATGGTTTATAGAATTCCGCACTATGGTTACACATCCAGGCAATCAGGGGACGGATTGCAAAGGGGTCCTGTATTCTTCTAAAAACCACCATCACTCATGGTTTCCCCACCTTCTCATTTCAGTCCCCCCTGACTTCATGGCAAGTCAGTTTATTCATCCCACAGGGCCCCATTATCCTTTCCACTGCCCTATCTAAAACCAGGCAACTAATTTGCCTCTGCAGACTTCAACAAATTATTTAATTATAAAACCTCAAGCCCAGTCTCTGTTGCCGGAGATTTAACGCAACCCCCCGACACTACACCACAGCACTACCAATAACACACAGTAGGCGACTCTTTTCTATTTTTGAAACCAAAAGGGACATAGGACCCGACTTCTTCACCTTATGCAACAAATAGCGGAAAAGGCTGCCCTGATCTCTTTGTGTCGCTGGGAACAGGCAGCACTTACCTGCACCACACACACACTCTCTCTCTCTCTTACAACACCGTTCAAACGTTGATTCCAGACCACATATCCATCATAAACAAAAATTTTCACATCCCAATACTAAACAAAGAAAGACGATCTTTCCGTATAAACAAGCAGACTGGGAGTCGTTTATATCTAAATTAAATGATCAAAACTTTGATTTTAATCTTGATGGGCTATATTCCTTAACAAAGATGGCCAGTGGATTTACATCCTCGCCTCAACTATGCTAAGCACCATCCCCAGGTCTCAGTATAAAACTCGCATATCATTTCAGCCATCTGAAAGGACCTGTTTTCCTGACCTGTTTTCGAAGTCATTTTACTCAAAACTTAAACGGATTAAACCATGTTCAATGGGAATTATCAATTCTAAAAAGACAAGTCATCGATAGTCTTGATTTCGCAATCCACGGGAATTTTAGCAAAAAATTAAACAACTTAAAGGTAGTAACTCCACCCCCCCCCCTTTCTCCCACCTAATTCATAATAATGCAGAAGTTTCAGGTCCCGTGGATGTTATTGAAATTTTGAGAACACTGGACCCAAGTTTTCTACCCTCACCCTCTTTATCCCCTATTCACTCACAGAATTCAAGAAATTGATACCTGGAGTCAAGAGACAGGGTAGAAACTAACCCAGAGCCAATTATCCGACTGGATAGGCTGGACTACACCTGCGAACTCACAGCCCCCATCTCATGTGAGGAAGTAAAAACAGAAATAATGAGGTTTCCTCATAAGGTTCCAGTTCCTCACCGATCGGACGCGACACACTTATTTCACCTTCCTGACAACCTTATTCAAGCTTTGACTGACCTTTACAACGCTTCACTCGCTACCGGCTATTTATCCTCTCCCTTTAAGACTGCTTTAGGGGCCCTCATTCCTAAGCACAAAAAGACCGAATGACCCCAAGAGTTACCGCCTATTAGTCTGCTCAACACATTAGGCAAAATTTTCGAAAAAAAAATCATAAACACTCGACTAAGCTTCTTATCTCAAAGATCATAATCTTCTCTCACGACAAACAACATCATCACTAACTACATAAACAACAACAAAGACGACGATAAAGACTGTTCGTGGTCACCAAAGATGAGTGAGCCTTCGAACTGTCTAGCATGCTGGCCTGAAGTGCAAGCTGTGCACTAAATCTAACTTTCCACCTTTGATCAAAGAGTTACTCTGCAGTTTTCATGATGACCGCAGATTAAAATTTGTAAGACCACGAAAACTTCCTCCTTACGACAACATTTACCTCAACATCTTCGACAGACTACAAGCACCTCTCCAAGTCAGATCCTCTTGTTTAACCTTGGTTTAACCTTTGATACCTACTTTCGATTTCATTTGCATATTAATCAAAGGCCACCTTGGCAAGAAAAACCTTACATTCACTTTATCGATTTAAAAGTGCGGCCCCACGCATGAAGTTACATCTAACAAAACACTGATCAAACCTCACATACACACCACTACACTCACACAAACAGCATACAATAACAAGCGCAAACTCTGGCTTGTTAAGATAAGGCACTCAGATGGATCTATATGGTAGATTGGGATCAATTTATTACATAGAACCCCCACGAGGAAGCTTTTCTGTTTCCTCTGAACATCGAGTGGCGTAGTTGGTCTATAACTGACCGACACACTGTGCTTGGCATACAGACTGGCTGGATAGACTCAACACTATCTTTGTTCCGGCCGGAGCCCGGGGATTAGGCCATGATCTTTTTCTTTGGTATGGGACGAAGAAATGGATGCATTTTTTTAGGCTCGGCATCCTTTGAAGCCACCTCCTACTCCTTCATTTTCACCTTTTCCCCTTTCCCCCCTATCCCTTGGTTTGTTTTTTTGTTTTCTCGTTTTTTTTTACATTTTTCTTTTAGTTTTGTTGTACTTTTAAAATTCTTAAAATAAATAGTTTAACCTCCCCTTTGGCACAGCTCTCACATTCCCGCTTTTAAATACCTTCACCTCATCACCTGATGCTTCGTGACTCCCTATAACCTCACCCTCGCTACCTCATTATCCTTTGCCATAGCGTGGACCCCTACATCCTATATCCTTCCTCCACCATCCCAATGGTTTCGGTTTCCGGCACGTGACATTTGCTGCTAGTACTTGGGGCCAGGGACCATAAATCCTTTGCCATAAGGTTTATGTGATCCGAGGAAAGAAGTGTCATGGCCAGTGGCGTTAAACCCAATTTGAAGTGGCCGCCAGGGCCGTACCTCTCCGTAAGCCCTGCCGATGAAGGGAACCTTCTGTTGAAACAGGCGGGAATGGCCAGTCCCTCATTAGCGACCGCCTCTGGGCTTCAAAACCTGTTTCAACAGCATATGGAGTCATGGTCGAGGAGGCCATGCCCAGAGCACACCGCAGATGGTACCTAAACTGTTAACTTTTATCCCAACCTCCCCGGTTAGCCGAGAATCCAGCTGCTGTTCGGTATAGCGGGGTCCCGGGCCGCGCGCCCTGACCCACTTCCCACGAGAACGACGCGAGCGCGCGACCTCCAGTTGCGGGCACGCGCTCAAGGTCGTAGGGTACTCGTGCCTTATGCCACCGAGAGTTGGCCGGCCGCGGAGGGAAGCACGAGCACCAGAGGACGACCGCACCGAACATAAAAGAATTCAAGATGGCGCAGAGACACCCTTACCCTTTTCCTCCTTTCAAAAAACCCACTACAACTATTACCCAAGCTTTACCTGCATGCTGGGTTAAGCCCTGGCTCCTTTTTCTCCTAAAATTCATTTTGCAAATGTTTGTCTTTTGTTTTTGGCCTAGGTCGTTTCGGACCGCCCTTTCGGCTTAAATTCTGGGCTGGTTCAGCCTGTGCTCCCATGGGAGGACATCTGAGGGGTACTCAGAAGTCTCTCTGATTTGGGTGCTGGCCTGGAGAGGCCAGTACGAGAGTCCATCTGCTCGACAATCTCATGGACAGGGCATGTATTTGGCTGATGTCGTGTCCATCTTAGCAGCAGGTTTAACAGAGGCAACCCGGCTTTACATTTTCTCTTTGCCACTAGAAGCCACTTTTGGCTTCAGAGTGACTACCGTATTTAGGGGGCCCTTTCACAGTTCGTCAACATTAATTTTTCTTTCTTGTGGGGTTTTTGGGGGGGGGTGTTTCCTATATATCAGTTCTTTCATCCTCTCACGCCCTACCCCCCAAGGGGGGGGTCAAAAGGGGGAAGATGTAGTTTTGAACTTTAAAATTTTAACGGGCCCCAGGGGGGAGGAAGAATATAAACAGCCCCCAAAGGCCGTTTTTTCCAACCGTGCATTTCTGCGGGGCCCAGCCTCCCCGAAGGGGGCCAGCTGATTGCCTGATCCCTTTTTCCGGAATAGACACCAAAGAAGCAGGGTTCCCCGGGTGCAGTTACTCATGCAGGGTCGGTCAACCCCCGTGTTTTCTTTTCCCCGCACAGCAAACCGGGGTTTGTAGGTGGGGAAAACCCCGAGGAGAGACCAGAGGGGATGCCCCTTTCCCCCAACCAAAACTCTTTTTTTGGAACCCTTCCTTCCTTCCCCCTCCAGGAAAAAACCACCCCAAAAAATTGTTCAACCCCAGGAGGGAAATCTGGGCCTTTCCCCAAAGAGGTTCCCGTTTGGCAGGACCACAGTGGGGGTGTCCTCACAGGCGACCCTCTTTTTAAAAAGATAGTTTTCCCAGGGCACATCAGATCCGCTCCATTGGACTCAATCCCCATTCCCCCGCGCCCGTGACTTAAGCTGTAGAAAACCGAACCGGATCAAAAGCAAAAGGGGTCACTATATTAAAAATTTTGGGAAAAACAGGGGTCATTGAAACTTAACCCCGGATTTCCCGGGGCCCCAATTCCCCGCCGCAAACCCCCTTTTTGTTTTTTATACCTCTCCTAACTTAAAGGGTTTAAACAAAATTAAACTCTGTTTTCAGAGACATTTGCACTTTTTCCCCTGCCCCACGGTTTTTTCTTTTTTTTATTGACGGTTCCAAAGGGAAAACCCCAAAAACCTCTCCTTTAGACCCCAGCTCTCTCCCCTTCACGGGGGAAACCCTTTTTAGTGAGGCCCCGCAAGTCTTTGGGGGGAATTTAGGTGTTTTTTTCTCCCCCCAAACTCCCCTTTAATTTTTTGTGGCCCTCTGGAAATTTTCAAAGTCACAGAGACTTTTGTATTCGCCTGGGTTGTGTGCTCTTACCTGTTTCTCTTTTTACAAAATTGGCAAAAAAGGGAGAGCCTAATCCCAAAACCCAAACCCTCATTTTGCTGAAAAACGCAACCCTCTGTCCCTGTGGGGGGGCGGGGGGGGCGGACCCCTGTAATTCTCTTTGAAAGCACCCCTCACCTCTACAACCTCCCCCCTTTCTCTCACCCTAAATAATTTTCCCCCCTTTCATCACCTCACTGATCCCTGCATCCTTACTCACCCCACCCATTCCGACGCCCTATAAAACCCAAAACCACCGGGTTTAAAGGTAAAGTTTAAATGTCAACGGGGGCCCCGCCCCGAGCCCCGAACCCCCCTCGCCCGGGACTCTTCGGGGCGAGATCAAGTACTCCGTACTACCCCCCTGATTGTTTTTTTTGCCCTCATTAAGGCTGAAAAACAGCAAGAATCTCTTCTCGGGGCCCCACCCCAAAAAACCCTGCAGAATTTGGGTTTTTACACCTTTGCTTCCACAAATTGCAGCGGCACCACCCTTAATTAAAAAAGCCGAAGACAGGTTGTTCGAAAAATGGACTTGCCAATGAGATCAGGGGCATCCCCCCCCCCACCCCAAAGTGGAAAACCCCACATATAAAAAACCCCTTAATGATGAAGCGAATTTTCCCGACCATCCCTCGGAAAACGAGTAAAAAGAAAGCTTTTTCCCTCTTCAAACTGTATGTTGCCCGTGGCAAATAAATTGAGCGATTCCCCCCAGCAGACAAGCAAACTGTTAGCATATGACACCTGAAGTCCACTGTAAAGAGGAGAAGAAACCCCTGATGTCTGAATGTGGGTCTGGACCCATCATTCCGAACTGTACCAGCACACATAAAAAATGCCTGAACTCGGGGGGGAACACCGAATTTTTTGCCAAAAACAGCGACTCGGAAAGAGGATTAAAACCTCTCAGGAGAAGGAGAAGAAAAGGAAAGAAGGGAGGGGTAGACCTCTAAAAAATACTCAAATACTCACAAACTCAGTTAAAAACCCCCAACGCCTGGAAAACCCTTATAAACAGGTCCCAAAGACATTTTGGAAAAAAGTGAAAAAAAATCCTCAAAAAAAGAAAACCCCTGGTGCATTTAGCCCTGCCTAAAAACCTTCAAAAAAAATTTGGTGTTTTCTGCACGCCCCCTCCAAAACACATCAGTCCGAAAAAGGTTTTAGGGCTGCCAGGGAGGCCCCGAAAAGGAAAACCTTTCCCGACCTCGACCTAGGGGGAAACGACTCCCGGGGGACCTTTAAAGGTTCAAAAATCCCCCCCCCCCCGCCCCCCCCCAGTCAGAAACCCTTGAAACGGTTTCTCCCCACCAAGCCTTAGAGACACGCTTCGATCTCTCCCACCACCCCTCAAACACGCAAAACCCCGCTCCCGACACCTATCAAGCCCAAGAACCAAGCTGCCCCCAAAGGGCCCTCTCTCCAAGAAAGGACGCCTTTCCACACCCCACAGGTTTCGCCCAAACAACCCCCCCCCAGAACTGGCAACCCCAGTCTCAGTTGACCCATATATCCGAGGACCAATACCCCCTTTTGGGGGATATGGGGTGGAGGCAATGTGAAAAACCCTAAATTTTATGGATCAGATTCTTCGCCAAAAAAACCCCGAAAATACGAGTCTCTGAAGACAGGAAATCGGCCAAGAAAACGAAAAGGACGAATCGGGGGTTTTTTCTAAAGGAAAAGCAAAATTAAATGGGCAAGCTCTAAACCCACGAACTTTCATACAGGGAAAACCTGGTAACCAAAAGAGATTGAAAAACCCTGAATCACCAAAATCATAAACCAAAAATCCCGCCCGAAACATATAAAAAACACATCATCACTCACACCCACAGTTATCCACATAGTGTTTTTACACTGGGCAACATGCAAAAAAAGAACTCTGCAATCTACGAAAACATGACCCCCATCTCCTCATAAACAGCCCTGGGCCAATAACACCACTCCCCTAAGCTACCCTACACTACTCTCTTTAAAAAATCACAAGAAAAAAGCGACGGCGATCAAAATGACATCTTTCCCCAAATCATAAAAAAACTTACTTTTGGACTTTTTGGGAGTCGATAAAACCCCCACAAGGGCCCATTAACTGGCAACACTTTACACCCACCACAAGACTTCATCCCCGACCCGACTTTTTCAGCTTCTGAGGCACAACAAAAAATATCTCTGGGAGACTTTAACGCAAACCACACCTCTTTGGGTAAAACCACACCCCGCAGTAGGCAGAGGCCGGGGCCCCCCCCCCCCCCTAAAAATACACCGGGAAAACTCCAACCTTGTCCACCCCACCAAAAATATTGCAATAACACAACAACACCTGAAAGTACTTTCAACCCCAAGCCACCTACACTACTATATCAAAAGACGATGTCACCCCCAGTGATCACCCCCGTAATATTAAAACCCCTCACCCAACCCCCTCATGATCCCATCACAACCCCCAGAATCTTTAAAAAAGCAAACTGGGAGGGGGTTTAAACAAACACTTTAAAAAACACAAATAAGTCTCGAGGGCCAACCCATCCACGGTTCCCAGGGATGAGCCAGCGACAGCTGCCCCGCCTTGAGCACAAAAACACGGGCCTCTGTGGGGTATCCTTGCCTGGAGAAGGCTTTTGAATTGGCAAGTCCCTTTTCCATTTAGGGGAGCCTGATCCAAAAGGAACAAGGTAACTCTTGGCTTGGATAGGTGACTACTTTTAAAAAAGGATTAGGAAAAACAGCCCAAAAAAAGGGGGGCCCCCCCCCAATTTTTTT
>NC_051387.1:36680811-36688126 GCF_015228065.2 Penaeus monodon
AATATTAAGTATGCCCATGTACACCACGCATGCTATGTTCATTGTGTGTGTGTGAATCTATATAAATATATATATATAGTATATAATATATATTATATAATATATAGATATATATATATATTAGTATATATACATATAAATATATATTATATATATATATTATATATATATAATATATATATATATATATATATATATATACGTATACCACACACACACACACACACACACCACACACACAAAACACACACACCACACACACACACACACACACACACACACACACACCACACACACATACACACGTGATACTATTACTACTACTACTACTACTACTACTAGTAAAAAATATGATAATAATGATAATAATAGTAATAATAATAATAATAATATTAATAATTATAATAATAATAATAATGATAATAATAATAATAATAATAATAATGACATTGATGATGATGATAATAATAATAATGATAATAATGTCGTTATTATCATCAATGATAAATAATAATAATAGCAGCAACACAGCAGCAACAGTAATAACAAAGATGAATAATAATAAGAAAAAAACAATATTAGATAAACAATAATACTAACAAGAATAATTAAAACAATGACAATTACAACAACAATAGTAGTAGTGGTAATATTAATAGTGGTACTACCGCTGCTACTACTAGATCATAGTAGTAATGATAATAACAATGAAAAAAGAAACAAGAAAATATTAATGTATTGGTGGGCAACTGTTTGCATAATTTGTCGGCTTAAACTCGTTCAGGGTCAAATATTTTTTTTTGTTCAAAATTAATAAGTATGTTATCATGTAGCAGTTTTGTATAAAACGTGCACTGGCCAAACATACAAGCACGCATAGCTCAAAGAAAGAGATAAACTGAACAAAATAGATAAGGTAAAAAAGAAAAAAGAAAAAAAAATGAACAGATACATCTATGAATCAATAAACACAAAGAAACCAATAAACAAAATTATTTACGTATCAATAAATGTACAAGAATAAATAAATAAAGATTAAAACAAACTTACATTCTGAGTCCTCCATTTCAAAGAAAGTATATGTCTAAGGATAATTCTTCCATTCCGATGCATCTTCATTATGAAAACAACCGCATGTAACAGAGAGCACTGACAATGACGAGTCAAACACAATGGCACCAAGGATGAGACGAGATGTTCTAATGAGCTGACTCAAGAAACATCTTGTCATCATATACATGCGTATATATATATGTATATATATATATATATATATATATATATAATATATATATATATATATATAATATATAATATATATATATATATGTATATATATATATATATTTATATATATAATATATATATATATCTATATATATATATATATATATACACACACAACACACACCACACAACACACACCACACACACACACACACACACACCACAACACACACCACACCACACATCATATATTATATATATATATATATATATATATATATATATGATATATGCATGTATGTATGTATGTGTGTATGTATGTATGTATGTATCTATCTATATACACACATGCCACAACACAACACCACACACACACACACACCACACAAAACCCCAAGAAAATAGATAGAAGTAGTAGATGGGAGAGAGATGAGAGAGAGAGAAAAGGAGAAGAGAGAGAAGAGAGAGGAGAGAAGAGAGAGAGGAGGAGAGAAGAGAGAGGAGAGAGAGGGAGGGAGAGAGAGAGAAAAAGGGGTAATCTCTCTCTCCTCTCTCTCTCTCTCTCCCCTCTCTCCTCTCTCTCTCCCCTCTTCTCCCCTTTTCTCTCTCTCTCTCTCTCTCTATATATATATAATATATATATATATATATCTCACTCCCTCTTTCCTTTTTTTTTTTTTTTAAAAAATAAAAATTATATAATATATAGATATATATATATAAAAATTTATATATTATATTTTAATTTATATTTTATATATATATTAAATATATCAATATTATATATATTATATTATATATATATATAAAAATATATATATATATATATTTATATATATTTATATATATATAAATATTCATTTATTTTATTTTATTTATATATAAATTTATTTATTTTTTTTTTAAAATATCATATAATATATATTTTAATATATATATATACACACACACACACACACCACACACCCACTATATATATTTTATATATATTATATAATAAAATATATATATATCTATATTATATTATTATATTATTATATTTATATAAAATTATTTTTATTATATATTATTTATTTATATATTATTATTTAATTTATAATTTGTTATATTGTTTTAAATTATTTTTTTATTTATTTTTTAATATTTATTAATTTATATATATTATTTTTATTTAAAATTTTTCCCCGACACCACCCAACCACCCACACACGCCCCCCCCCACACCCCAAAACCCCCCCCCCCCACACCACAACCCCCACACACACACACACACACACACCCCCCCAATTTTTATTTTTATATTTTTATGGAGGAGGGGGAGGGAAAAGGGAAGAGGGGGAATAAAACCTCTCCTCTTCTCTCTCTTTTTCCCTTCCCTCTCTCTCTCCTCTCTCTCTCCCTCTCTCTCTCTCTCTCTATTATATTTTATATTTTATATTATTTATATTTTTATTAATATGTTTTTTTACCCACACCCACTTAAATTTACACACACACCACACACACACACCCCCACACACCACACCCACACACACACAAAAAAGGTCCTGCCAACTGTACCCCATGATCCGGCGAATAGACTTTTAAAAAAGGGCATCAAGACAACCCAAGGGACAACTGCCCCGAGTTTCACTTCCATAGATAAAATGGAAATTCGGGCCTTGAAGACATGTATTGGTGCTTCTGCATAGGTACCACATCTCTAAATCTCTTTTGGTCGAGTTCTTGATTCCTTTTGCCGACCCATTCGTCTGCTGATTTTTTTGGTCTGACGCCAAGATTGACACCTCCCAAGGCATAAAAAGCTCTCTGTGATTCAGCGTCCTCACTGAAAACCGGATCGACAAACGGGTTCCCCTAGGGGGCTCCCAAACCCCTGAATCTTTTCTTGGTCCGGGGACCTCTGGACCTAAGGGCTTCGCCTCATTGCTAAGCATAAAGAGCCGCCATCTGACCCCAAAGGATTCAGATGGGATGGCAAATCTGGGAAAAGTAAAGGTCCCCTTATTTTGCCCAGTGTTCTCCCACTGATTTTAGGTAGTAGTTTGCCCATCATCCAGCCCCATGCGGTGTTGAAAATTTGGAGGGGACACACCCTTGTCTCAACCCTAAATTTAAAAGGAAAAGACCCCCACCCAACTTTAAAGCATTTTTCAGTCCCGTAGGTAGATTCTATAGGCCCAATATTCTGTTTTGGATTTCCCCCTGTGTCTCGGGTCCCCCATAACGTTCACATGCACCGAGCCAAATCCCTTTCTTGAGGTCTGTAGGCTGCAAGCAAACCCAGCCCAAAAACTCACGACGGTTTTTCCAAAATTTACTCAAAGCGCTAGATTCGGTCTTTTGGGGGCTTGCTAGGATAAACCCAAAACTGCTCCGGTCCCCCGGGTGCCTTGAGGTGGTCGCGGATCCGTCTCAAAAATGTGGGCGAAAACTTTGCCTGTATCTGACAGTGTAATCCCATGGCAGTTGCTACTTTCCCCAAACGATCCCCTTTTCCCCTTCCAGGAGGGAACCATGCCTCTAAACGGGTCGGGGATGGTCCCCAACTACCAATGCGGGAAAGACTGGATGAAAGCCCCAAACCATAGGTTCTTGCTGATGGGGGGGTTTTCGGCATAGGTACGTGATATCGCTTGCACCCAAAGCTAACTGTCGGAGGGTCTCCCTGGTACAACTCTAAAATACTCATCCCAACGTTTACCAACCCCAAAATGTTCTGAATGATCTGTCTAATCTGAGCGGGCGCAGTCATCTGCGAGGGGGGCTTAAAAATTCAGCTTTCCCCAGGCTTGGTAGACAGGGCGAAGGTCATTAACCAAAAAATGGGTTTCATCTCCTCAGCCTCTGAGGTTTTAAACCTCTGGGGGTACCCAGGTGCGCCCACCCTTCACTCCCGCCGCGCTGCCAAATAAAAACACACAAACACCCCACACACACACACACACACACCACAACAAAAACACACACACACACACACACAACACACACACATATATATTAACAAATGTATATATATAATTACAAAATATAAAAACATATTTTCTATCTTATCTTCTATCATTTTACTATCTATCTATCTATCTATCATCTATCTATCTATCTATCTATCATCTATCTTCATCTATCTCTATCTCTCTCATATATATGGTTTTGTGTTGTGTGGTGTTATGTTGATTAAAGTCAATAAAGAAACATAAAATTTCCATGAGGGAAACCCTTAAACTTCGAAAATGTTGCAATTATCTCTCAGATAAAATTCCTATGTTTTATCCACCTACTTTTTATTGCTGGGAATACTGTAATATCCCGTACTTCTTTTGCGTTCCCCGACACGTGGGACTTTCTCAAACAACAAGGGCGGTAAGACATCAAACCCACGGTTTCCCCGAACCCCATTTCACTAAAAAAGAGACGACCCGATATACCCTGAGGGGGAATGATCCTTATTTGCTATGCCAATGATATTTGCATTAAATCCTCATCCGAGGAAAGAATGCAAGAGATTCTAGATATATTTTCCACAAGGACAATTGGTGTGGCTTGATAATCTCAATAAAAAAAGGATCTTAAACCCAAAAAAAATCCCTCTGCAAAGGTTTTTATATAAATACTTAGCTAGATCTCGCCATCAATACAATACCTTGGGGTGGTTGTCTATGATCAATTCACAGAAACCTGAAGAAAAGGTTTTGGGAGCGGTTAAGCCACTTAAGACCTTGTTGGGAAAAAACCATGGTACAAAGTCAATTGCAGACTCTTTTACCCGTCAACTACGGCCTGTCATAGTTTTCATGGGTTGCACCTATGTTGTTCAAGGGAAACCGAGTTGATAGTTTAGAACATGTACAAATGAAGCCATGGGTCATTCTTGGTGCCCTAGAACAAAAGAATTGTTAAAATGAGAAATTTAACTAAACTTACCCTTCTTTTACAAAAAAATATTATACAAAATCCACTTTGGGGTCAATAAAAATTTCAGAACCCCTCCATTGTACAGACTTCCAAAAGGGAACTAAAACAAAAACAGAGGAGGTAAATTTGTAGACAAAACCGATTTTCTCAAAACCAGGTACAAAAACATGTAAACCTTACTCAGCTGAACATACCCTAAATAAAAACCCTACGTGGACCTTCTGTACCCCGTGGGAAAAAATCGGACTAAGTGTAATTATACGGGTGCCCCCAAAAAAAACCAGTGTCACCCCCTGCTATACTTAAGCATATGCACTTGCAATTATAAATGATCTCTTGAAACTCTGTCCAATGCATATAATGCTTTCACTGACGGGTCCTTGCAGTCTGGGGCAAGCAATGTCTTTTTTTTGTATATAAAAACAATATCTTGCGCCCCCCGGTTTTTATACTGGGCTAGCACACGCAAACTGAGTTGCAGGAATCAAAGGCCACCGATTTCTTTGAATCAAGGCTCGGGGTAATATTTTGGGGGTTCACGAGTGCTCTCCATCTCTGAAAAACCCTAGACAAAGTTCGTTAATATCGCAATGACATCAGGGTAACGTGATCGTGCAAAAACGGGCCCTGGTAACGTTTTGTGTGGATTCTAAACGATGTTTGGAATCCCCAGGGGATCATGCTGATCCCTGGGAAAGTCAGTGTGTATGTGTATTGTGTGTGTGTGGTGTGTGTGGTGTTTTGGGTGCGTGGTCGTGCGTGCGTGCGTGGTGTGTGTTGTGTGGTGTGTGTGTGTGTTTACACACACACACCACACCAAAACCCCATATATATATTTTATATTATATAAAATTTTAAAATTTTTTATTATATAATATATCTGTGTATATTACATATATTATGCCCCCACAACACACACACACACACCACCACACACACATACACACCACCCACACACCACACACACACACCCACACACACACACAAAACCCCACACACCACACACACACACACCACCACAACACGAAACCCCAACATGAAAAGTATCAAGGTATCGAAAAAACCTCGAAAAAATGGAAAGTTTGGTGATAATGCTTTTCAAAATTAATGCGATCCCTGAAAAAGTTTTCCTGTGGTTTTCCAAAAGCTATGGTCGTCTAAACCGGAAAGGGGGACAAAGAATTACAAGTTTTCTGTCATATCGTGAAGTCAGGGGGAACGAAGTGCTGAGTAAATGAAATGAAATGCTACTATTTTTGATTATTAATCATCACGGGTTCCCTAAAAAACAAAAAGTTCCTTAAAAAATTGTATCAAACAACCAAAAAAAATTTCGAAAAAAAAAAATAAGAGAAGATAAAAAATGTACTAAAAAGATCCCCAACCCCCCCCCCCCCCCTCGGGATCGTCAGCGGCCCTTCGTCAGGGGTCCCAAAAAGAACTTTAAAACTGTTACCGCCATTAAACTTAGTGAGGGAAATTACTGCGTCACTGCGAGGCAAAAGGGGATCCCTCCCCTTGTGTGACGCCCCGCTTCCAAACCTGGTCCCATTCCTTCCTTTTTCATATTCAAGTTCTCTCTCTCTCCCCTTCCTCTCTCTCTCATCCCTCTCTCTCTCTTTTCTCTCCTCTCTCCTCTCTCCTCTCTCTAATATATATATTATATTAATAAACATAATATAATATATGTATATATTATATTACCTATATAATACTTTTTATATATTATATATAAATATATATATATATATATATATAATTTTATATATATATATAATATATACTTTATTATATATATATTATATATATACCTTATATATATAATATATTATATATATATATATATATATAAATATATAATATTTATATATATTTGGTGTGTGGTTGGGTGTGTGTGTGTGTGTTGTGTGTGTTGTTGTTGTGTGTGTGTGTATATTAATTATATATATATATATATATATATATTTATATATATATATATATATATATATAAAATATATAATATCGTGCGCTGTCATGTGTATGTGTGCATTCTCCCACACAATCACACACATTTAGGGAACACACAACAACACCCACACACACACACACACACGCACACCACACACAAACCATACACTACACAACAAAAACACCACACCAAACACACCCACACACACACCCACCACACACA
>NC_051387.1:36692876-36712404 GCF_015228065.2 Penaeus monodon
TCTTGGATTGAGGCTTTCCCCTTTACCGGGTTTGGGAGCCGGGAACCATTACGATCCATCTTGCCCTTTGGAAACTGAAAAGGTTCCAGAGTGACAACGTGTGATTTTCCAGAGAGAATGGTCGAGGGATTGCGCAGGTCGTCAGGGAGAGAGCTAGATCTTTGTAACTTTGTAGTACTCATACAAATTTGAATTCTTCATTTCCTCACCCCCCCACCCACCATGGAGTCCAACGAGGGGAAGCTACAGTTGGGTTCAAAATCTCCCAACAGCCACAGGGGTAATGAGGAAATATACGCAGCCACTATCACAGTACTGATGGCAGTCGCGGGACCTATGCGCTACCGACTGAATAGTGCCTGCTTGACCCTAGCCATATTTGACCAGCCGATTGACTTGACCGGGCCTTGACCAAGCCATCCGTCTAACCAGAATAAAGGACCAAAGAGGTGTGTTGCTTGCTGCAGGGCGCAGCGTGCAGCATCGCTCAACCTCCAGGACTCCTGTCTCCTGGTAATACGGGATGCCACGCACGGCAAACACACGTGGGAGAGTTCTCCCTAGTCCAAGTTGGAATGAACCAGGGGTGGGTACACCATCCCCTCTCATAGGCCTTGGTGCACCAGGAAGCCATTTTGTCTCATCCCTCACTGGTGACCCCTCCAGTATGGGTAGCCCTCTGGTCCGGCTCACCAGATCATTGGGACCTCAAGCCCCCCCACCGCGGCAAGGCGGCTTCCGTTAGGGGGGTGTGTGGTAGGAGAAATGTGGTGTCAGAAGCATTGTGGAAAGGAGCGACAGCAGTATGCGTGTGTGTGCGTGTGAAGTGTAATTGTGCAAATGGGCCGAAGTGAGGTAGACATGGAGTGTAAAAAATGTAAAATGTAATATAATCATGATGATAAAATGATAAAAAGGTTAATAAAATATTAAAAGTTTCTTTTTAAATTCATTTTTCTGGTGATCTACTATTCCGGCAAAGGTCCGTCTAAAACACCACGTAAAAATGTTTATCAAAATACAATAAAACAAAAAATAAAACAACTAAAACAAAAGCAAAGGTCACGAAGCCGCGCACGTGAAAACGGCGAGCTTCCCGTTTTCTATGAGTCACAGCTTCCTCGCCGCGACAGGCATCCTCAGCCCCACGATAAGATCAGGGGTGTTGGGCGCCCTAGAAGGCGAACTAGGCTGCAACCTCTTCCGTGGAGCGAGGGTGGACGCCGTCCTTCATCTCGTAAGGGAGACGAAAGGCCGTAGGGACCGTGGTGGGCCACTACAATAGAATTCCTAGCAACTCTTGCAAACTGATAAAAAATCAGGTAAAAAACTTATAGAGGGGATGTGACTTATCGGTTACAATTTGTATAAGACTGAAATACCGATATCCCTAAGATGCCCAGTGTCTAAATCTAAGCCAGATAGGAGAAATTTCATGGAATTAATAGAACGATCAAGCAATCTTACGTGTGACTCTGCAGCAGATAGCCACACAATAAAAAAGAGAAAAAAATCAAAATGAGGCAGCATGAAAGAAAATAAACATCTATGGGTACTGTTGTCACCTTTAATTTTTTGCTCTTGCAAGTGATACCTAACTTAGATGAAACTACCATATTCATTATTTGCAATTCAAATGTAAGCTTTAAATCAAAGGTTACGCCAGCTTCAGATCATCCACTGAAGTTGATTAAGATTTCATTAATTATAGTTATACTTTCATTAGCAGACTTGGGTGCTGAGACAACTGCGTTCTAGACCGACTCACATTCATTTCCTTGGACTTGGTAGGGTTAAATTCCATGCCTCGCCAAGAGCCCAGCAACTGCATTATTATCAGGACTACAGTTATGAACTCAGCTACTATTTGCCTGGTTGCCAGAGAAGGAATATCAGCATAGAGAGAAGTATCATCAGCAAATGGCAACATTTTATTAGTAGTGCCTGATCACAAATCGCTTGCATACAAAATGAAGAGCAAGGGCCAGGAACCTGCCCTGAGGAACCCAAGACGACACAGGGGAATACGTGTGACCACGCTGCTGTCTACCTGTTAACTCTTTACCACAAACACCAACAGACTGCAACTTAAAATCCAAACACTTAAGATTAACAGTGTCAAAACCTGCACTAAAACACAGAAAGACAAGCCTGGACTCGTGATTCTTATTTAAACCAGACACTTCAGGCACCGAGTCCCTTTCTTAAAACCAACTGAGCGTCTGGAGGAAACGGTTGCAAAAATACAGAAAGACGTGTGTAGGCACACAACACACACACACACACACACACACACACACATATATATATATATATATATTATATTATAGTATGTATATATATATATATATATATACGATACAATATATATAATAAATACTATATTATCTTATATACACATATTTATATATATATATTATATTCTAATGATATATATATTATCTATATAAAATATATATATTCTATTATATAATATGTTTTATTATATATTATATAATATATATTTTTAATATACTATATACTACTAATCTGTGTGTATATGTATTATTATATATATATATCTATATATCCATATTATATATAAAATTATATCTATATATATATATATGTGTGTTTTGCATGTGAGTGTGTGTGTGTGTATGTGTGCATACACACGTCTTTCTGTATATTTGAAACCGTTTCCTCCAGACGCTCAGTTTGGTTTTAAGAAGGGACTCGGTGCCTGAAGTGTCTGGTTTAAATAAATCACGAGTCCAGGCTTGTCTTTCTGTGTTTTAGTGCAGGTTTTGACACTGTTAATCTTAAGTGTTTGGTTTTTAAGTGCAGTCTGTTGGTGTTTGTGGTAAAGAGTTAACAGGTAGACAGCAGCGTGGTCACACGTATTCCCGTGTGTCGTCTTGGGTTCCTCAGGGCAGTGTTCCTGGCCTTTGCTCTTCATTTTGTATGCAAACGATTTGTGATCAGGCACTACTAAAAATGTTGCCATTTGCTGATGATACTTCTCTCTATGCTGATATTTCTTCTCTGGCAACCAGGCAAATAGTAGCTGAGATCATAACTGTAGACCTGATAATAATGCAGTTGCTGGGCTCTTGGCGAGGCATGGAATTTAACCCTACCAAGTCCAAGGAATGATGTGAGTCGGTCTAGAACGCAGTTGTCTCAGCACCCAAGTCTGCTAATGAAAGTATAACTATAATTAATGAAATCTTAATCAACTTCAGTGATGATCTGAAACTGGCGTACCTTTGATTTAAAGCTTACATTTGAATTGCAAATAATGAATATGGTAGTTTCATCTAAGTTAGGTATCACTTGCAAGAGCAAAAAATTATAAAGGTGACAACAGTACCCATAGATGTTTATTTTCTTTCATGCTGCCTCATTTTGATTTTTTTCTCTTTTTTATTGTGTGGCTATCTGCTGCAGAGTCACACGTAAGATTGCTTGATCGTTCTATTAATTCCATGAAATTTCTCCTATCTGGCTTAGATTTAGACACTGGGCATCTTAGGGATATTCGGTATTTCAGTCTTATACAAAATTGTAACCGATAATTCACATCCCTCTAAAAGTTTTTACCTGATTTTTTATCAGTTTGAAAAGATTTGCTAGATTCTATTGTAGTGGACCACCACGGTCCCCTACGGCCTTTCGTCTCCCCCTTACGAGATGAGGACGGCGTCCACCCTCGCTCCACGGAAGAGGTTTCAGCCTAGTTCGCCTTCTAGGGCGCCCAACACCCCTGATCTTATCGTGGGGCTGAGGATGCCCGTCGCGGCGACGAATCTGCGACTCATAGAAAACGGAAGCTCGCCGTCTCACGTGCGGGGCTTCGTGACCCTTTTCTTTTGTTTTAGTTGTTTTTACTTTTGTTTTATTGTATTTTGATAAAAATTTTTACGTGGTGTTTTTTGACGGACCTTTGCCGGAATAGTAGATCACCAGAAAAATGATTTAAAAAAAAACTTTTAATATTTTTTAACCTTTTATCATTTTATCATCATGATTATATTACATTTTACATTTTTTACATCCATGTCTACCTCACTTCGGCCCATTTGGGACATTACACTTCACACGCCACACACGCATACTGCTGTCGCTCCTTTCCACAATGCTTCTGACACACATTTCTCCTACCACACACCCCCCTACGGAAGCCCCCTTGCCGCGGTGGGGGGCCTTGAGGTCCAAAGATCTGGTGAGCCGGACCAGAGGGCTACCCATACTGGAGGGGTCACCAGTGAGGGATGAGAAAAAATGGCTTCCGGGTGCACCAAGGCCTATGAGAGGGGATGGTGAAACCCACCCCTGGTTCATTCCAATTTGGGACTAGGAGAACTCTCCCACGTGTGTTTGCCGTGCGTGGCATCCCGTATTACCGGGAGACAGGAGTCCTGGAGGTTGAGCGATGCTGCACGCTGCGCCTGCAAAAGCAACACCTCTTTGGTCCTTTATTCTGGTTAGACGATGGCTTGGTCAAGGCCCGGTCAAGTCAATCGGCGGGTCAAATATGGCTAGTCAAGCAGCACTATTCAGTCGGTAGCGCATAGGTTCCCGCGACTGCCATCAGTACTGTGATAGTGGCTGCGTATATTTCCTCATTACCCCTGTGGCTGTTGGGAGATTTTGAACCAAACTGTACTTCCCTCGTTGGACTCCATGGTGGGTGGGGGGTGGGAAATGAAGATTCAAATTTGTATGAGTACTACAAAGTTACAAAGATCTAGCTCTCTCCCTGACGACCTGCGCAATCCCTCGACCATTCTCTCTGGAAATCACACTTGTCACTCTGGACCTTTTCAGTTTCCAAAGGGCAAGAATGGAATCGTAATGGTTCCCGGGCTCCCAAACCCGGGTAAGAAGGGGAAAAGTCCTCCTCAATCCACTAAGAGATCTTACCTGGTAAATATGAAAGTTTTCATATAGCAAGTACCTGGTAGTGAAGACATTGAGGGTGTATAAATCTGGATCTTGACATCTTTGAGTTCATCGGAAAATGGGTTGAAGTATGTCAACGTGATCCTCGTATCACCCCAAGCGAGACGAGAGTGACCGTCTGCGTGCAATATTAACATTCCTGGGGCTCAAGTTTCATGCTCTCCTCACAAAACCTCAATCATGTAGGGAATTGCCCTTTTCCCGAGACCGATGAGGTATTCTGAGGAGAACTGTTAGAGGAACTAGAGAATTTTAATGTAGTGGCATAAAACGTTTAGGAAGAAAGTTGATGGTTTGGAACAGTCGACACCAGCTCTTCTTCTAACTTTTAACACATTAGTCCTTCCAAAATCGGTTAAGTTGCATGTACCACCTCAAGGTAAAGCCATATGTGCCCAACCCTATGCGGTGCTTCCACTGCCGGCTTAGGGGCATGGAACCAACTCTTGCAGTTTTAAAGAAAATGGACAACCAAGAGTATGTGTAAAGTGTGGTACAACGTCATCAAGGAGATGACAACTGTCCAGGTCCAATATGCTGTTACCACTGCAAAAAAGCTCATGAGCTTCTTCAAAGCATGTAAAAGGTACAATTTGAAAGGAATATTGGTAAAAAGGAGCAGGAGAAGTTAGTTTTCCGAGGCAAAGCGACATGCCCGTATGCTGCTTGCACAACCAGTAGGTTCCTTTGCTTCGGTTCTAGCCCATCTTCCTTCCCCCCAAAACCCTTCCCCTCCAATCTTCTTACCCCCACACCTCTGCCACTTCCTCTAAACCTCAGTCCCAAATTGCTGACACTGCCCTTTTGGTGAGTTGTTCCACCAGAAACGGAGTCGGAGTGAGGGGTCTATTGAGGAGACTCCTCCTCCCAAAGTAAGGTCTTTGGAGCCATCAGGCAAGGCTCCAGAGGCCTCACCCCCCTAACGGAAGCCGCCTTGCCGCGGTGGGGGGGCTTGAGGTCCCTATGATCTGGTGAGCCGGACCAGAGGGCTACCCATACTGGAGGGGTCACCAGTGAGGGATGAGACAAAATGGCTTTCCTGGTGCACCAAGGCCTATGAGAGGGGATGGGTGCACCCACCCCTGGTTCATTCCACTTGGACCAGGGAGAACTCTCCACGTGTGTTTGCCGTGTGGCATCCGTATTACCAGGAGACAGGAGTCCTGGAGGTTGAGCGATGCTGCACGCTGCGCCCTGCAGCTAGCAACACACCTCTTTGGTCCTTTATTCTGGTTAGACGGGCGGCTTGATCAGGCCCGGTCAGTCAATCGGCTGGTCAAATATGGCTAGGGTCAGCAGGCACTATTCAGTCGGTAGTGATAGGTCCCGCGACTGCCATCAGTACTGTAATAGTGGCTGCGTATATTTCCTCATTACCCCTGTGGCTGTTGGGAGATTTTGAACCCAACTATAGCTTCCCCTCGTTGGACTCCTTTGGTGGGTGGGGGGTGAGGAAATGAAAATTCTAATTGTATGAGTGCTACAATTTACAAGATCTAGCTCTCTCCCTGACGACCTACGCAACCCCCACCAACCCTCTGGAACACACTATTGTCACTTTGGAACCTTTCCAGCTTAAAAAGGGGAAAGAACGGGAATTGTAATGGTTCCCGGGCTCCCAAACCAGTAAGAGGGGAAATCCTCCTCAACCCACTAAGGAAATCTTCCCTGGTAAATATGAAAACATTTATATAGTAAGTACCTAGTAGTGAAGACCATTGATGGTGTATCATCAGGGATCTTGATATTTTTGAAGTACATCGAAAAATTTTTTGAAGTATGTCAACGTGATCCTCGCATCACCCCACATCGGATGGTAGCCTGATAGTTGAGGTTTCGTCACCAGACGGATGACCGTCTGCGTGCGATATGCGACATTCCTGGGGCTAAAGTTTCTGTTCTCCTCACAAAACCCTTAATCAGTGTAAGGGAATTGTTTTTTCCCGGACCTGATGAGGTATTCTGAGGAGAAACTGTTAGAGGAACTAGAGTATTTTAATGTAGTGGCAGTAAATGTTTAAGAAGAAAGTTGATGGTTTGGAACAGCCCGACACCAGCTCTTCTTCTAATTTTTAACACATTATCCTTCCAGAATCGTTAAGTTAGCATGGTACCACTCAAGGTAAAGCCATATGTCCCCAAACCCTATGCGGTGCTTCACTGCCAGGGTTATGGGCATGGAGCTAACTCTTCCCGTTTTAAGAAAATGAGAAACCAAGAGTATGTGTAAGGTGTGGTAAAACAGGTCATAAAGGAGATGACACTGTCCAGGTCAATATGCTGTTACCACTGCAAAGAGGCTCATGAAGCTTCTTAAAAGCAGGAAAAAGGTAAAAATTAAAAAGGAAGTATTGTAATAAGGAGCAAGGAGAAAGTTAGTTTTCCCAGAGGCAAAGCGCGTGCCCGTGTGCTATTTCACAGCCAGGTAAGTCCTTGCTTCGTTCTAGCCATCCCCCTTCCCACCACCCTTGCCCTCCATGCTTTCTTACAACACACACTCTGCCACTTTCTTTAACCCTTAGTCGGAAATTGTGCACTGCCTCTGGTGATTTTCCACCAGAACGGAGTAGGAGTGAGGGTCTATTGAGGAGACTCCTCCTCCCAAAGTAAGGTCTTTGGACCCAAACATTTAAAGGGCTCCAGAGGCCTCAATGGTGACAGCTCCAGCTGCCACCACATCCACAGGGCCTCTGCTGCTAGGCAGAATGCCCCTAAAGTAAGGTCGGGCACGCCCTTTGCCAGGCAAAGGAATCCTGAGCCTGTGCAAAGACTCCGCTGCCACAAAATCCACAGGGGCCTCCACTGCTAGACAGAATGCCCCTGAAGCAGGGGCTCGGGTCCGCTCTTTGCCCAGGCAAAGAAATCCTGAGCCTGTCCAAGGGAAGCCTGTGGAAACTAGCTCCACAGGTAAACAACCATTAAAAAGGTACTCCCAGGATCATGGAAGGGGACAGCCTGGGGGTGTGGGGCAAACCTTGACCACAGGTGCTGCAACACTTATGAAGAAATAATATAAAGAACTGGATACCCTAATCCAATGGAACTGTCAGGAATTCATGCAAAATGGGAAAAACTGCAAAAATCTGATAGCTTCATATAATCCAATTTGTGTATGTCTACAGATTTTGACCAGGGAAAATCATCCGATTTCCCTGAGAGGTTTCCCAAATTCAAGCCCATTAGGGGACCTTTGACAATGGACCTCATGGAGGAGTAGCAAAATGGTACGTCAAGATATTCCCTTCCAGGCCATCCACCTGCAGACAACACTGCAGTGAGGCTGTGAAATAGGCTTGACACGCCCTTACACTGTTGAAATCCTCTACCTTCCTCCACATAATCTCAACATAGATGATTTGGAAGATGTACTTGGGCAGTTGCCACATCCATTTCTACTCTTGGGAGATTTCAATGGTCGGCATCACCTTGGGGAGACACTTTGTGCACCCTCGGGGAAAGGGGCCTTGGAGTCCTTGTTTTTAAAGAGTAGATGCATTTTTTACTGACAGTGACACTCCCACCTTTCCAAGTCAAACTGGGACTTCTCCAATATAGACCTATCAATAGGCTCACCTGATTCACAGTTGAACTTCACTTGGCAGGTCATGGAAGACTTACATGGAACGACCATTTTCCAATACTTTGGAGGAGGGGAATTTTTCCAGTCAATGGAGTGCAGAGATGGGGACTTGAACATGCCCAAATGGATCTTTTTAGATCAACTGCAGTATTGCAAGGATCTGTGAATGATTTCCAGTGTGGTTTAAATGCTGTTAATCACTTCACATCACGAATTCATCTTGCGCAGAAGCCTCCCTTCCCAAATAGCGGCAGTACGTCGGGCCTCCAGTACCATGGTGGTCTGATGAATGCCCAAAAGCTGTCAGATCAAAGGGAAAAATGCATTAAGGCAGTTGAAACGACGCCCAGTATTGTACCTTGATCAGTTTTCAAAAGACCCGAGCCAAGGCCAGGCGCGTGCTAAAGGAGCTAGACGGACTCGTGGAGACAGTATGTTCCCCCTCGATTTTCTGGGACCCCTTAGCATGGGTGTGGACAAGGGGCTAAGATTTTCTGGAAAGAGCACATCCATTCACAAACCCGCTCTGAAGATAGATGGCATAATCATCACAGCAAAAAAGATATTGCTAATGACTAGCTAAATCCATGGCAGAGATCTCCTCTGGAGCTCTTACACTTTCTCGATTCTCCACTCTTCGTGCTGAACGGAACACACCCAGTGTCGTTCTTCAGTAGGACTGCAGCAGACTTTCCCTACAATTTTCCATTTTTGCGCAAGGAGATGGACTCTGGCTTTGCCCTCTGCCCTAAACTGCCCCAGGAAGTGACGATATTCCATATCAAATATATCTCCTTACCGGAGAGCTCCCAGAAGTTCCTGTTGGACCTATTCAATAGGATCTATAGAGAGGGCCAGTGCCCTCCACATGGAAAGAGGCTATAATCATTCCTGTTCCTAAACCTGGCAAAGATGCCTCCGCACCAGGAAATTACAGACCAATTTTTCTCACCAGCTGCATCTGCAAGCTGATGGAAAAATGGTTAACTTCAGGTTGACATGGCTGCTAGAAAAAAAACATATTGACCCCCTATCAATATGGCTTTTAGAAATTGAGATCGACCACAAGGACTTGTGAGAGGAAACTGAAAACAAAATCCTTCGCACAGCGACGTCACAGTTGGAGTCTTCTTTGACCTTTAAAGGCTACGAACAATTGGAAGCATGGCATACTCATGAAGCGTGGACATTGGTTTAGGGGCATTACCCACTTCATACAAAACTCTTTCAAGAAATTTAGAGTTCGGGTGGGAACAGTTTCTCTAACCTGGGAAAACAGCTGAACGGGTCACAAGGGAAATGTCTTAATTGTGACCCCATTTGCCATTGGGTATAAATGACTTGTAAAAGTTGTTCCAAGTTCTGGTCTCAGTATCTGTATGTGGAGACTTAATGTCGCTCAGGAGGAAGCTTACAGGATGTCAAGGGCCATGCAGGTTGCAATAATCAGGTTGTAAAGGGCAAAATTCGTGGGTTCCAATTTTTCTTCAAGCAAGACCATGGCTATACATTTCCCCAAACGAGGAAAAAATTTCCCCCCTTCCCTTAGTTAGGAGCAAACCCTGCAAATTTTTCCAAGAGGTGAAGTACTTGGGGCTAATTTTTGACTCAAGACTTACATGGGTGCCTCACTCAAAAAGTTAAAAGTGAAGGCTACAAAAGCGCTCAGTATTTTGCGGGTTCTTTCACATTTATCTTGGGTGCAGACCGCACAACGCTTCTACGCTTTACCGGGCGCTTATTCGTAGTAACTTTATTATGGCTGTGAGGTGTATTCTTCTGCAACTCCCACGTTCTCCGGATGTTGGACTCAGTTCATAAAGAAGCTCTCAGAATCTGTACTGGGGCTTTCAGTCTTCACCTGTGGAATCCCTGTATGCTGAGAGTGGAGAACCACCTCTTTCATTACACCGGGACTACATGAATATGATTTACTACACGAACTCAAAGGATTCCGGGATCTCCTACATCCGATTGGTTTTCAGCCCCTTGAGGATAGCCGATCCTATGGTAGGAAATGAGGAATCTTGTGGAAGATCTTAATTTGAGTCTCACTAAGGTTCTGGCTGTTGGATTCCCCATTCCCCCTTGGACTAATCAAGTCGAGCTGGATTTTATCGGAATGGGAAAAGGGGGGAAATCAGAAGAGAAGTCAAAAATAAATTTCTTCAGCATATTTCTAGTACCAAAGGGTCAGAGGGAATATTACAGATGGTTGAAAACTGAAAATGGTGTGGGCTTTGCAGCGTGAGCAGAAGGAAACTGCTCTGGCAGTCTTTCTCTAACGCCTCGATCTTTACTGCAGAGTTACATGCCATCCTTGGGAGCAGTTAAGATGAACTAAAATCTTACGAACCATTCTATTGGATATATTGTGACTCTCGTAGTGCTTTGCAAGCATCAAGAGCTTAAACTCATCACATCCACTAGTAAGGGAGGGTTCAGATTGGCTTGCACTGATGTCAACACGCAAAAGATAACTCTGTGTTGGGTGCCAGCGATGTTAGTATCAATGGGAATGAGCGGCCGATCAGAAGGCCAAGGGAGCTGCTGCTCAGCCTTGTTGATGCTCGTTTTCCCCCTCCCACACACCGACCTGAAACCCAGCATAAGGAGTTGTCTTCGCAATAATGGAAGGAACAATGGAGGCATACCTCCAGAAACAAACTGCGAGAGATTAGGATGACCTTGGCAGTTGGGTTGACTAGCATCCACCCTAACCCAAAAGTGGAAGTTCATTAACAAGACTAAGAATCGGGCACACAAGACTGACTCATGGGCCGATGATGGCTAAAGTCAAGCACTTGTGAAGGATGCCAAGAGCCATTACGATCGCACATGTAGTGGAAGATGTGCAACATTTTCAGACCAAGACGTATGTACTATCTCCCCCCCCTATACACTGAAAAATGTATTGGGGGAGGATTGTGACATAGAGGGTCTTATTAGTTTCCTTAGAGAGACTAATATTTTCAATAAAAATTTTAAATTTTGCATAATGTTTATGCAATATTTTTATATTTCTTAGAGCATATATTTTATGCTTTGATTTTTTATTTGTTTATTGTTATTAGTAAAATATTATTGTAGATTTTTAAAGTTTTAAATATTTTAATATTTCTATTTAACAAGGTATTCGCCGCTAATGACCTTAGCTGTTGACGCGGCAGATAATTTTGAATAATCAATCAATCCAGAGGCCTCAACGGTGACAGCTCCAGCTGCCACCACATCCACAGGAGCATCTGCTTTCTAGGCAGAATGCTCCTGAAGTAAAGGCTAGGCACGCCCTTTGCCAGGCAAAGGAAACCTGAACCCGTCCCAAAGACTCCAGCTGCAACAAATCCACAGGGCCTCCGCTGCTAAACAGAATACCCTGAAGCAAGGCTCAAGTCCGTCCTTTGCCTAGGCAAAGAATCCCGAACCTGTCCAAGGGAAACCTTTGGAAACTAGTTCCACAGGTAACAAACCCTTAAAAAGGTACTCCCAGGATCCTGGAAAGGACAGCCTAAAGGGGTGAGGCAACCTTGACCACAGGTGCGCCAAACACCTTTATGAAGAAATAATCAAAGAACTGGGTACCCTAATCAATGGAACTGTCGGGGAATTCATGCAAAATGGGAAGAACTGCACATCTGATAGCTTCATGGAACCCAGTTTGTGTATGCCTACAGAGATTAGGACCCGGAAAATCGTCCCATTTTCCTGAGAGGATTTCAAGTTCAGCCATTTGGAACCTTTGACAATGGACCATGGAGAGTACAGTAATGGTACTCATGATATTCCCTTCCAGGCCATCCACCTGCAGACACATGCAGTGAAGGCTGTGAAATAGGCTTGACACGACCTTACACGTTTTCATCCATCCCTTCCTCCCATAATCTCAACTAATGATTTGGAAATCTACTTGGCGTTTTCCACATCCTTTCTACTCTTGGGAGATTTCAAAGGTCGGCATCACCTCTGGGGAGACACTTGTGACAACCTCGAGGAAGGGCCTTGGAGTTCTTGTTCTTAAGGTAGATGCAGTTTTTTACTGAACAAGTGGACACTCCCACACTTTCCCAAGTTCAAACTGGACATTCTCCATCTAGGCCTATCAATAGGCTCACGGCCTGATTTCACGTTGGACTTCACTTGGCGGTCATGGAAAGACTTACCTGTAAGCGAACCATTTTTCAATATTTTGAGGAGGTGAATGTATTCCATTCCCAGTAGAGTGCATAGATGGCACCTTGAACAATGGCGGACTGAATCTTTTTAGATCAACCTGCAGTATTGCAAGGAATCTGTGAAGGATTTCAGTGGTGTTTTCAGATGCTGTTTAATCACTTCACATCACAAATTCATCTTGCAGCAGAAGCATCATTCCCAAAATAGCGGACAGTATTGTTTACCTCCAGTACCTGGTGTCTGAATGATGCCAACAAGCTGTCAGAGCACAAGAAAACTGCATTCAGGCAGTTGAAACGACACCCCGCATTGTAATCTTGATCAGTTACAAAAAGACCTTAGGCCAAGGCCAGGCGGCGTGCTAAGGAGGCTAGACGACGTCCGTTGGGAGACAGGTATGTCTCTCAATTAACTCTGGGACCCCCTTAGCATGGGGTGTGGGACAAGGTTGACTAAGATTGCTGGAAGAGCACATCCATCACAAAACCTGCTTCTGAAGATAGATGCATAATCATCACAGACAAAAAAGATATTGCATGAGCTAAGCTAAATCCCGGCAGAGATCTCCTCTGGTAGCATCTTACACTGCTCGATTCTCCACTCTTCGGCTGAACAGGAAAACACCCGTGTCGTTCTTCAGTAGGAATCAGCAAACTTCCACAATTTGCATTTTTGCACAAGGCGATGGAACTCTGCTTTACAGCTCTGCCGTAAGACTGCCCCGGAAGTGACGAATTCCATATCAAATGATGTTCACTTACTGTAGGCTCCCGAATTTCCTGTGGGCCTATTCAATAGGCTCTTAGGGAGGGCACAGTGCCCTACCACTGGAAGAGCTATACTCATTCCTGTTCCTAACCTGGCAAAGATGCTTCCGCACCAGGAAATTACCGACCAATTTCTCTCCCAGCTGCATCTGCAAGCTGATGGAGAAACTGGTACTTCAGGTTGACATGGCTCCTAGAAAAAGAACACATGTTGACCCCATATCAATATTGCTTTTTTTTAAAAAGAAAAAATTGAGATCACCACAGTGGCACTTGTAAGGAATGAAACTGCTAATACAGAATTCCTTCGCACAGCGACGTCACCATGTTGGCATTCTTCTTTGGACCTTGAAAATGCTTACATCAATTTGGAAGGCTATGGGCATACTCATGAAAGCTGTATGACATTGGGTTTAAGAGGAGCATTAACTACCTTCATACACAAGCTTCCTTGCTAACAGGAAATTTAGAGTTCGGGTGGGAAACAGTTTCTCTACCTGGAAGTCACTTGGAGGGGTCCCACAAGGAGTGTCCGTATGTGACCCCTGTTTTGCCATTGCTATAAATGACTTGTAAAGAGTTGTTCCAAGTTCTGTCTCTGTAATCTGTATGTGGATGCCTTTACATAATGTACGCTCAGAGGAAGGCTTACATGATGTGCAGACACATGCCGGCTGCAATAAATCATGTTGTACAGTGGGCAACATATCATGGGTTCAATTTTCTCCAAGCAAGCACGCATGGCTAATACATTTCCACAAACAAGAAACTTCCACCCTTCCCTCTATTTAGGAGGCAAAACCAACCACAATTGTCCAGAGGTTAAGTACTTGGGTCTTTTTTGACTCAAGCTTACATGGGTGCCTCAACATCAACATTTTTGGTTTTTTTGTTTTAAAAAGTGAAGGCTACAAAAGCGCTTAGTATTTTTGCAGTTCATTCCATTTATCTGCCGGGTGCAGACCGCACAACGCTTCTACGCTTTACGTGGATGTGAGCATATTCATCCTGCATCTCTCCCTGTTCTCCGTATGTTTCGACTCGTTCATAATGAGCTCTCAGAATCTGTACTGGGGCTTTTTGGGTCTTCACCTGTGGAGTCCTTTTCTGAGAGTGGAGAACCAACCTCTTTCATTACACCGGAATACCTGAACCTGATTTTTCCTACACGCGACTACAAAGGATTCCGGATCTCCTACATCAGATTGGTTTTTCAACCCCCCTTGAGGATAGCCGATCATATGGTCGAGCTATGGGATCTTGTGGAAGATCTTAATTTAAGGGCTCACTAAGTTCTGGCCTGTTGGAATTCCCCAATTCCCCCTTGGAGTAATCCATCGAGCTGGATTTGGTCGGAATTGGAAGGGTAGAAATCAGAAGCAGAAGTCAAAGGAGAATTTCTTCAGCATATATCTAAGTACCAAGGTCAGAAGCATATATACAGATGGTTCCGAATCTGAAAATGGTGGGGATTTGCGGCAGTGAAGCAGAAGGAAGACTGCATCTGGCAGTCTTTCTCTAGCAGCCTCGTCTTTACTGCATGAGTTCAATGCATCCTTGCAAGCAGTTAAGATGACTCGAGATCTACGCCATTCTATTGTGATATTATTGTGACTCTCGTAGTGCTTTTGAAGCATGAAGAACTTAAACTCATCACTCCAGTAGTAAGGGAGGTTCAAGATTGGCTTGCCTGATGCAACAAACACGCAAAAAATAACTCTGTGTTGGGTGCCAGCGCATGTTGGTATCAGTGGGAATGGAGCGAGCTGATCAGAAGGCCAGGGCAGCTGCTGCTCAGCCTTGTGATTCTCGTGTTTTCCTCTCCCACACACCCGACGCTGAACCATCATCAGAAGTGTCTTTTCGCAATAAATGGAAGGAACAATGGAGGCATACCTCCAGAACAACTGCGAGAGATTAGAGATGACCTGGCAGTTTGGGTGAATAGCATCCACCCTAACCGAAAGTGGAAGTTGCATTTAGCAAGACTAAGAATCGGGCACACAAGACTGACTCCATACCGATGATAGCTAAAAGTCAAGCACTTTGTGAAGTGCCAAGAGTCATTAACGATCGCAAACCCTGTGTGGAAAGGATGTGGCAACATTTCTTCAACCAAGACGTTGGACTTGTCTTCCCATTACACTGAAAACTGTATTGGGGGAGATTGTGACATAGAGGTGTCTTATTGTTTCCTTAGGAGACTAATATTTTCAATAAATTTGAATCATGCATAATGTTTATGCAATATTTTTATAATACTTTAAAGCATAATTTTTGCTTTATTTTTTATTTGTTTATTGTTATTTTGTAAAAAATTTTTATTTTATTGATAGATTTTTTAAAGTTTTAAATATTTTAATATTTACTATTTAACAGGTATTCGCCGCTAATGACACCTAAAGCTGTTGAGGCGGCAGATAATTTAGAATATCAATCATCTCCACCCCCCAGTGGACCCAGGGATAGCCTGACAGCCGAAGGAGACCCTCAAGCAGTGAGGATCTCACAATGGCGTTGTGACTGTCATCCGAATATGACGATGTCTCCTGATGTAACTTATCAATTTAGTAACATCATGGGACGCAATCTAAGTATTCTGCAGTGGAACATCTGTGGCTTCTCTCAAGGAGTGGCCATCCTCCCGCAATAGTGCGATCAAGGAGCCATTGACATCGGACATTCTCCAGGAGACTTATCAGTCGGAACCTGTTCGCCGTTCTCCGGGGTATCACGTCCGCGCTGCCACGTTCCGATGCAAAAGAGGCTTGATCACCCTGGTCCAAAGCAACAATTCCCGCTCACGCAATAGCCGATGCACCGGCACTGTGGAGATTTTGATCTCTTGCCTTCAGTATCTCTGGCTGGGGGTCCCTGAAAATTGTACAATGTGTACGCTTCCACACTGTAGTAGCTTAGACATCAGCCAGGTATGTGGCTTCCACAGCACACGACCGAGTGGATCATAGGGGGAGACTCATGCACACCACCTATCCTGTCTCCCTGCAGGGCAGCCATCACCTGCCAACGTGCTTGAGACAATTCCCGAGATCACTCTCTCAACAGCCAGATCCAACGCATGTCAGAGGAGGGGTCATAGACCTCACCCTGGCCCACTGCGACTCTGGTGAGATGATGGCTGCCGAGGTCGTGAGACCTCACTAGTGACCATTATGCACTCAATACTACTCTCATGGATAGTGGCCCAGCCGAAATACCACGACCCGAATCCAGATGGAACACAGACCAGGCCAACTGGCAGGCGTTCCAGGAGTCGCCTTGGCCCGCTGTCTGAGAATCAATGAACCCACACAAAGCGAAAATGTGGCAGTGCTACAAGCCAGACTTGTAAATGCCATTGGATGAGGCATCCTCACTGACATGACCTAGGAGTCACAATGTCGCCCTGGTACTTCAATGACGCGATTAGGGGGGGGGGAAGCAACCACAGGTAAACATTCCAAAAGCACAGAAAACCCCAACAAACCTAGCCCTCCTAAGGGAGGCTGTCAGGATGCCCAAGGAAACGCCAGCAGAGTCAGGCAGGAAAAGTGGCTGGAATGGTGTGAGTCCTTCGATCACCATACCACCCTCTCAGAGCTATGGCAACGGGTCAAGCGAGCCACCAGCCGCTCAGCCCCGAGATGCACGCACCACGACCCCCAGTCAGAGGCCAACAGACTGGCGCACGAGTTCTCTGGAGAACGAGTAGCGACAGCCTGCCAGCCGAACTGAGGGCAAGACAAGAACACCTACAACCAGACAGACTTGCTCACATCAGAGAAAGGGCAGCCGAACCCGATAACTCAGATGTTATCTTTTCTCTGAGGGAACTAAGAGATGCATATAAAGCCAGTTGCAACACAGCCCCGGGCTCTGACGGGATCTCGTACCCCATCATTTCCCACCTGGGACTGGTAAGTGAGCTTGCATTCCTGTAACTCATCAACAAGTCCTGGGAAACTTCCACTCTACCCCAGAGCTGGAAGAGGGCTACCATAGTTCCCATCCTTAAACCAAAGGAGCCCAGGAAGTACCGCCCCATCTCTCTCCTCAGCTGTCTGGCCAAGACTGCTGAGAGGATGGTACTGAACCGGCTCCGATGGAAAATGGGACCCCCACACGAACACCTCCACGGGTTCACCAGGGGCATGAGCACAGCACACAGCATAGCCACGCTCCTGAGCACAATAAACATGGGCACATCTGTGGTAGTATTCCTTGACCTGGAGAAGGCTTTCGAATTGGCAAGTCCTCTTGCCATTCAGGAGAGCCTGATCCAAAGAGGAATCAGAGGTAAGCTCTTGGCTTGGATAGGAGACTACTTTACGAATAGAACACCCAGAGTCAAATTCCAAGGTCACCTATCACAGCACATGCCACTAGAGAATGGAACGCCACAGGGTGGGGTTCTCAGTCCAGCCCTTTTTAATACATTAATGTCCTGTATCCTCAACATAACCTCCCAGTGGGGTGCAAGATCATCTCCTATGCAGACGATCTCGCTATCATCTCCACTGGACCACACTGCCTAAACAAAGCCCAGGGGTTGTCTGGACTGGTATCCGAGGAGTGTTGCAGGACAGGACTAAAGAATCTTGCACCCAAACCCAAAGCCATGGCTCTGAGACAGAGAGTTCAAGGCACAAGTCTGAAATCCAGGGAAAATGGACTTGGAGTGGGCTCAGGATACCTCTACCTTGGGGTAAGGATAGCCCGGACCCTCTCCTTCCGCAAGGGGGTCCAGTACTGCTTGACCGAACAAAGGCAAGACTGTCTGTCATGAGAGCAATGAGGGGAAAGACGCATAGGGGCCAGACATAGAGTATAAGATCATTCTACGTACATGCTGTCAGGCCCATTGTAGACTATCCTCCCTTGCTCTGATTGGCTTTAAGAGAAATATAAAGACCGTTTGGGAGACAGTCCAAAACGAGCCGCCAGGGTCATTCTGGGTGCCCCAAGGTGGGCGAAGGTCCTAAACCTCCTAGGGGAGACAAACCTTCTCCCCTTGGCCTCACGAATTGATCTAACGGCAGCCAATTCTTATGAAAGGTCATCCAGGCTCCAGGAACACAAGCCTAAGACATAAAATAGTCAGACGCCCAGAACAAGATAACGATCTGTTTGCAAAAAAAACTCGGCTGCTCACACAGCCAGGGTGCTAATACGCCATCAGCTCAAAGAACCGCTACTGGCCAAGGGCATGGACTCCCCACACCCGACTTTGTCGAAACTCCGCCTGGGCACAAACCTCGATAGAGTTCTCGGTCATGAGACTGGCAAGCAAAAAGAGTGAATATTGTACGCCTAGCCTAAAGGCAGAAACCAGAGGGGGCATTGCAACCATCACCCCTCTGGGGAGCAGACATATTACACCGGATGGATCGGTTTACCACGGATGACAGGGGAGTAAAATTATCATAACGGGTTCCCACCACATAGGGATCAGAGGCAATGAGCTTGCTTGACAGATTAAACCGAATCGCAGGGGTATGCCCCTAATCCCATGGATAATACATCAAGCCCAAAATTACTTAGGGGGAAATGTAACGGTGACGGCCCAAATCCTTCCTCCTGCAGCTTCACAGAGAGGAACAGATATTCCCCCTCGGCCAGCTGGTACTCAGATGCACAGGGATGAATCACTGCACTCTGAATAAACAACAGAGGGACCGAAGTCATTCCCTTTCCCTTAGGAGTCGGGAACCTTTCGCTTTTTTTCCTCCCCCATATGTAGGTGCCTGGGGGGCAGGACAAAGTCTGGCGCTCTTAGCAACCTCTTGCCGTTTGAAGGCCTTTTTGCGAGCAGCAGGCTCCAGGGTGATGCCCTTGGCATAGTTAGGACATTTGCTGTTTGCCTTCTTTCTTCTTTATGGCCTTGATGCCACCCGGTGTTGGTGCTTGCTACAGACCACATTTTGCTTGGCTTGCAGTTAGCCTGTGTGTCCGTACTTCGGCCTTGAAACCCGAGTGGTTCAGCACTAAGTGCGTAGGTGATAGGTAACCCATACCAGACAGGGTAAAAGCTTGGCTACCTTCATGGTACAGGACTTCCTTGGAT
>NC_051387.1:36712504-36725282 GCF_015228065.2 Penaeus monodon
AATTCCCATTTTTTGGGGGTTTCGGACGAGAAAAAAGATGGACCTTTAGGCACAGAGATGTTGCCTATGTTTTGCGAAACAAGGGCAACGTATTCACCTCCAAAAAGACTGCCCTAACAGTCAAACATAACAGGCCCAAACATATCAAGATAAAAGCCCCAAAATGTCATGAAAACTATGTATTGGACACCCATGATTCTTCCAACACAACAACGATCTGAAGCATACGGCAAAATCTGTAAAGAAGTGGCTTGTAGAGAATGTTGTCAGAGCCCCGGCCCTTATCTTCGAAACTTTACCCCAAATCCCTAAAACAAAGGTTATGGCAAGCTCCACATATTTTAGTTAGTGATTTGGAGAAGATTGCCAGAGGAGTGGGAGAATATCGCAAGGGAAACAGTAACCTCGTGGTGAACCTTTAGAAGCCGCAATTGCAAGTACAGGGTTTGTTGTTGTTCATTAAGGGAGAATATATATGAGGAAGGTACTTTGTGTATTTCTGTGAAATTTATCATTAAACTTTTGTTGAAACTTCTTGCGGACTTCCTTTTTAAAGCCTTATGCTAATGCTTTGTCTGCAAATCACCATGTGCAAAAAAATAATAAATTTTAAAAAAAATAAGGATCTATTAAATGTTCATGCGAAAAAAAAGAAAAATGTCATATATGAATAATAGGAATAAATGAATATATATGTGTGTGTGTGTGTGTGTGTGTGTGTGTGTGTGTTGTGTGGGGTGGTGGGGTTGTGTGTGTTTGGGTGTTGTGGAATGTGAGAGAGAGAGAAGAAAGAAAAAGAAAAAAAGAGAGAGGGAGAGAGAAGTTTCTATATACGCCCGGGAGTGGGTTTGGACTTAAGGGTTTTTTAGCTACGTCCCTTTCCACTTTGTCCAGGGGCCATGCGAACCGAGGGAACACCTGTAGGGCCCATTTCCCGGGAAAATAAAATTAAGGATAGAGGGGACTCTTTAGCCTTGGGTGGCAACTCTTCTTGTATTTTGGGTGTGTGTTGTGTGTGTGTTTGTAAACAAACACACTACACACACACACACACCAACGCACCACACACACAACCCCACACACACAAACACAACACACACACACACCACACACCACACCACATATTATATATAAAAATATATATTATATATAATATATATAACTTATATATTATAATAGTATAATATATATAATATAATATATAAAAAAATTTATATATATAATATATATTATATATTATATATATATATACATATATATTATAATATATACCATATTTATTCATATATATATATATATATTATTATATATATATATATATATATTTTAATATATTATATATATATTTTACAATTATATATTATAAAATTATATATATATATATAATTTTGTATTTTATATAATATAATATTTTAAAATATAATATATATATAAATATATATGTTTTGTGTGTGTGTATGTGTCATACCACGTCTTTCTGATATTGCAACCGTTTCCCCCCAACGTCAGTTTTTTTTTTAAAAAAGGGACTCGGTGCCTGAAGTGTCGGGGTTTAAATAAGAATCACGAGCCCCCGCTGGTTTTCTGTGTTTTAGGCGGTTTTTTTACACGTTAAACTTAAATGTTTTGGGTTTAAGTTGCAGTCTGTTGGTGTTTGTGGGAAAGAGTTAAAAGGTAACAGCACGTGGTCACACGTATTCCCGTGTGTGTCTTTTGGTTTTCCCCAGGGCAGGTTCCGCCCTTTTCTCTTTATTTTGTATGCAAGCGATTTGTGATCAGGCACTACAATAAATGTTCCATTTGCTGATGAACTTCCTCTATGCTGATATTCCTTCTTGGCAACCAGGCAAAAAGTACTGAATCAAAAACGTAACCTGATAATAATGGGGTGGGGGGGTCTTGGCAGGCTGGATTTAACCCTACCAAGTCCAAAGGAAAAAATGTGATGGGTCTGAACGCATTTGTCTCAGCCCCCAAAGTCTCTAATGAAAGTATAACTATAATTTAATGAAATTTTAATCAACTTCAGGGGATGATCTAAAGCTGGCGTAACCTTTGATTAAAGCTTACTTTGATTGCAAATAATGAATGGTATTTTCATCAAATTGGGTATCACTTGCAAAGCAAAAAATTAAAAGGTGACAACTACCCATAGATTTTTTTTTCTTTCATGTGCCTATTTTTGTTTTTTTTTCTCTTTTTTTTGTTGGTATCTGCTGCAAGTCCCCGAAAATTTGTTGTCGTTCTATTAATTCGGAAATTTCTCCTATCGGGTTAGATTTGACAGGGCATTTTGGGATATTGGGTTTTTCGTTTTATAAAAATTGAAACCGAAATTCACATCCCCTCTATAATTTTTTTTACCTGATTTTTTATCATTTGCAGAGTTGCTGGGGAATTCTATTGTAGTGGACCCCAGGTCCCCTAGGGCCCTTTTCGTCCCCCCCCGAGATGAAGGACGGGGGCCACCCTCGCTCCAGGGAAGAGGTTGCACCATTCCCTTCTAGGGCCCCCAAAACACCCCTGATCTTATCGTGGGGCTGGGTGCCCGTCGGGCGACGAAGCTGCGACCTAGAAAACGGAAGCTCGCCGTCTCACGGCGCGGCTTCGTGACCTTTGCTTTTTTTTTTAGTTGTTTTACTTTTGTTTTATTGATTTTGATAACTTTTTACGTGGTGTTTTAACGGCCCTTTTCCCCGGAATGTAGTCACCAGAAAAATGAATTTAAAAAAGAAATTTTTTAATATTTTTATTAACCCTTTTATCATTTTATCATCATGATTTTTACATTTTAATTTTTTACACTCCTGTTATCACTTGGGCCCATTTGCAAAATTTCACTTCACACCACACCCGCTACTGCTGTCGCCCCTTTCCACAATGCTTTGACCCACATTTCCCCTACCACACCCCCCCCAGGGAACCCGCCTTGCCGCGGGGGGGGGGCTTGAGGTCCCAATGATCTGGTGAGCCGGACCAGAGGGCTACCCATACTGGAGGGTCCCCAGTGGGGGATGAGAAAAAAGGGGTTTTCCCTGGTGCCCAAAGGGCCCTATGAGAGGGATGGTGCCCACCCCGGGTTCATTCAACTTGGACTAGGGGAAACTCCCCCACGTGTGTTTGCCGTCGGGCATCCCGTATTCCCAGGAGAGGGGGTCCGGGAGGTTGAGCGATGCGCACGCTGCGCCCGCAGCAACAACACACCTCTTTGGTCCTTTATTTGGTTAGAGGATGGCTTGGTCAGGCCCGCAAGTCAATCGCTGGTAAAATAGGGCTAGGGGTCAAGGGCATATTCATGGGTACGCATAGGTCCCGCGACTGCCTCGTACTTGATAGTGGTGCGTATTTTCCTCATTACCCTGTGGCTGTTGGAGATTTTAACCCAAGTAGCTTCCCCCTCTTTGGACTCCATGGTGGTGGGGGGGTGAGGAAATGAAGAATTCAAATTTGTAAGTACTACAAATTTACAAAGCAAAACTCTCTCCCTGACGCCCCTGCGCAACCCCTGCCCTTTCTCTCGGAAAAATCACACTTTTGTATTTGGAACCTTTTCAGTTTAAAGGGCAAAAAGGGGAATCGAATGGTTCCCGGGCCCCCAAACCCAGTAAAAAAGGGGAAAAGTCCTCCTCAACCACTAAGGAGATCTTACCTGGAAAATATGAAAGCATTTCATTAGAAAGTCCCTGGTAGTGAAACCATTGATGGTGTATCAATATGGATCTTGAATCTTTGGGGTTTTTCATGGGAAAATAGTTGAAGTAGTCAACGGATCCTCGTATCACCCCACGCGGACGAGGTGACCGTCTGGTGAAATATGTAACTTCCTGGGGCTCAATTTTCATGCTCTCCCAAAAAACCCCCTAAATCAGTGTAAGGGAATTGTGTTTTCCCGACCCTGATAAGGTATTCTGAGGAAAAACTGTTAGAGAACTAGAAAATTTTAATGTGTGGAGTAAACGTTTTGGGAAAAAATTTGATGGTTTGGAACGTCGACACCACTCTTTTCAATTTTAACACATTAGCCCTTCCAGAATGGGTTAATTTAGCAGGTACCACCTCAAGGAAAAAGCCATATGTCCCAACCCTATGCGGGCTTCCACTCCCGGGGTTTTATGGGCAGGAGCCAACTCTTCAGTTTAAAGAAAAGGGAAAACCCAAGATATGTGAAAAGTGTGGACAACAGGTCATAAAGGGAGATCAATGTCCAGGCCCAAATATCTTTTACCACGAAAAGAAGCTCATAAAGTTTCTTCAAAGAAATGTAAAAGGTAAAAATTTAAAAAGGAAGTTTTGGGAAAAGGGAGCAAGGAAAAAATTTTTTTTTTCCGAGGAAAAGGACATGCCCGTATGCTGTTTGCCAACCGGTAGGCCCTTTTGCTTGGGTTAGCCCATCTTCCTTCCCACCAACCCTTGCCCCCCAAGCTTTTTACCCACCACTCTGCCCCCCTCAAAACCCCTCACCCCCAAATTGCTGACCTGCCTTGGTGAGTTTTTCCCCCAAAAACGGAGTCGGAGTGGGGGGGGTCTATTGGGAGACTCCTCCTCCCAAAGTAAGGTCTTTGGAGCCATCAGGAAAGGGCTCCAGGGGCCTAAACGGTGAAGCTCCAGCTGCCACCACACCCCAGGAGCTCTGCTGCTAGGCAGAATGCTCCTGAAGTAAAGCTGGCACCCCCCTTTGCCCGGCAAAGGAATCCTGAACCTGTCCAAAGACCCAGCTGCAAAAAAATCCACAGGGGCCTCCGCGCTAAACAGAATACCCCTGAAGCAAAGGCCGGCCCGTCCTTTGCCTGGGCAAAAAAATCCTAACCCTGCCAAGGGGAAACCTTTTGGGAAATTTTCCCAAGGGTAAACAACCATTAAAAAGGTACCCCCGGGGACCGGGAAAGGGACAGCCTAAAGGTGGAGGCAAACCTTGACCACGGTGCTGCCAAACCCTTATGAAAAAATAATCAAAGAACGGATCCCTAATAAAGGGAAACTGTCAGGGAATTCAGCAAAAAGGGGAAGAACTGCACATCTGATAGTTTCAGGGAAACCCCTTTGGTATGCCTAAAAGGATTATGCCGGGAAAAATCGTCCCTTTTCCTGAGAGGATTTAAATTAAGCCCTTAGGAACCTTTGAAAGGGACCTCATGGAGGAGTAGCAGTAATGGTACGTCATGATTTTCCCCTTCCCGGGCCCATCCCCCTGCAGACAACATGCGGGTAAAGGCGTGAGAATAGGCTTGACACGACCTTAACTGTTGCATCCATCTACTTCCTCCACAAAATCTCCATAAATGATTTGGAAGATCTACTTGGGCAGTTGCCAACCTTTTTACCTTGGGAGATTTAAATGGGGGCATCACCTCGGGGGAGACACTTTTGCAACCTCGGGGAAAGGGCCTTGGAGTCCCTTGTTTAAGAGCGATGCAGTTTTACTGAACAGGACACTTCCAAAATTTTCAATTTCAAACTGGACATTCTCCAAATAGACCTTAAAATAGGTTTCACCCTGTTTTCACAGTTGAACTTCATTTGGGCATTTTCATGGAAGACTTACATGGAAAGCGACCTTTTTCCCAATAATTTTGGAGGGGTTGAATGGTATTCCGTCAAGGGAGTGCAAAAGAGGCGACTTAAAAACATCAGACTGGAATCTTTTAGATCAACTGCAGTTTTGAAAGGTTTGTTAATGTTTTCCACTGTGTTCAAGTGCTTTTAAAACTTCCATCAAAATTCCCCTTTTCGCAAAACACCCTTTTCCCAAAGTAGCGGACGGAAAACGTCGACCTCCAGTCCCCAGGGTGGCCTGATAATGAAAAACAAGCTTCAACAAAAAAAGCGCTTTAAAAGGCGTTGAAACGACCCCCCAGCATTGAAACCCTTATCAGTTACAAAAAGCCCGACCCAAGGCCGGGCATGCAAAAGGGAGGCTAGACGGACGTCGTGGAGACAGTATGTCTCCTCAAAAACTCTGGGGGACCCCCTTCATGGGGGTGGGACAAAGGGGGTAAGATTCTGGAAAGAGCAAATCCTATCACAACCTGCTCGACGATAGATGGGATAATCATCAAGACAAAAAAGTATTGCTAATGATAGCTAAACCTGGGAGAGTCCCCCTCGGGGGCATCTTACACTGCTCGATTTCCCTCTTCGTGCTGCAGGGAAAAACACCCAGGTCGTTCTTCATAGGGAAAGCGCAGAACTTTCCCTACAACTTGCATTTTTGGCGAAGGAATGGACTCGCTTTTCAGCTCGCCCTAAGACTGCCCCAGGAAGTGACGATATTCCTATCAAAAGATATCTCCCTTACCGGGAGTTTCCCAGAAGTTCCTGTTTGGCTTTTTCAATAGGATCTATAGGGAGGGCCAGTGCCCCTCCACATGGAAAGGGTATAATCATTCCTGTTCCAAACCCGGGAAAGTACTTCCACCCAGGAAATTTCAGAAACCCAAATTTCTCCCCACTGCACTGCATGCTGATGGAGAAAAAGTAAACTTCAGGTTGACATGGTGCTAAAAAAAAAAACGGCTGACCCCATATCAAAATGGCTTTGAAAATGAGATCGACCACAGAGCACTTGTGAGGATGGAAAATGCTATACAGATTTTTTCGCACAGCACGTAATGTTACAGTCTTTTTTACCTTGAAAAGCTTTGATACTACTTGGAAAATTGGATACTCATGAACTGTTGACATTGGTTTTTAAAAGGGCTTACCTACCCATACAAAATTCCTTCTAACAGGAAATTTAGAGTTCGGGTGGGAACAGTTTCTCTAACCTAAGACCATGGGAAGGGTCCCCAAGGGAGTGTCTTAAATGTGACCCCGTTTGCCTTTTCTATAAAAGACATTATAAGGGTTTTTCCCAAATTCTGTCTCAGTAATCTTAGTGGTGACTTTTAATGACTGCCAGGAGGAAGCTTACAGGATGTGCAAGGACGCATGCAACTGCAATAAATCAGGTTGTCAGTGGGCAAAATATCAGGGTTTTAAAAATTTTTAAAGCAAAACATGGCTGTAATTTCCACAAAAAGAGGGGAAATTCCATCCTTTTCCCCCTATTTAGGGGCAAACCCCCTGAAATTTTTTCCCTGAGGTGAAGTACTTGGGTCTAATTTTTGACTCAAGACTTACAGGGTGCCCCACATCAAAAAGTTAAATGAAGGCTACAAAAAACACTTGTATTTTTTCGGGGTTCTTTCACATTTTTCTTGGGGGGCAGACCGCACAACCTTTTTAAAAGGGTTTACCGAGCCTTTTTCGTAGAAACTTGACTATGGTTGAACTTATTCATCTGCAACTCCCACTTTTCCCTTTCCATGTTGGAAATCGGTTTAAATGAAGCTCCAGAAACGTCTGGGGGTTTCAGGTCTTCACCTGTGGGTCCCTGTATGCTGAGAGTGGAGAACCCCCTCTTTTATTAAAACCCGGGGCTAATAACCTGATTTACTATAGGGACTCAAAGGATTCCCCAGATTCCTAATCCCGTTGGTTTTTCAACCCCTTTAGGGAAACCCATCCCATTTAGGAAAGAGGAATCTTTTTAAAAAACTAATTTAAGTCTCACTAAGGTTTGGCTGTTAATTCCCCAATTCCCCCCCCTTTGGGCTAATCAAATCGAGTGGTTGGGGGAATTGGAAAGGGGGGGAGATCTGAAGCAAATCAGAGGGAATTTCTTCAGCACTTTCTAAGTACCAAGGTCGGACGCCTATATCAATGGGTTTGAAAAACTGAAAATGGGGTGGGGTTTTCAGCGTGAGCAGAAAGGGAAGACTGCATCTGGGATCTTTTCCCAGCAGCCCCCGATCTTCATGCGATTACTCCTCCTTGCACAGTTAAGATGACTGAGATCTTATGAACCATTTTATTTTGTATATTTTGACTCTCGTATGCCTTGCAAGCTCAAGACTTAAATCATCACATCCAGTATGAGGGGGGTTCAAGATTTGGCTTGCACTATTCAACACGTAAAAAGATAAAATCTGTGTGGGTGCCCGCGCATGTGGGTCCCGTGGGAATGAGCGAGCTGATCAGAAGGGTAAAAACCCGCCGCCAGCCTTGGTGCTCGTTTTCCCTTTCCCACACCCGACCTGAAAACCCCGCATAGGGTCTTCGCGATAAAAAGGGGAAAGGAAAAAAGGGGGCATTCTCCAGAAATAAAAATGCGAGAGATTAGGTGACCCTTTGGGAGTTGGGGGACTGCATCCCCCAACCCAAAAAAATGGAAGTTGCATTAAAAGGCTAAGAATCGGCACACAGACTGACTCATGGGCCATGAGGAAAAAAAACAGGCCTTTGTGAGGGTGCCCAAAAGGGCCCTTAAAATCGCACATGTAGGGAAAGATGTGCAAAATTTTCAGACCAAAGACGTATGTACTTTTCTCCCCCCTATACACTGAAGAATGTATGGGGAGGTTGTGACTAGAGGGTCTTATTAGTTTCCTTAGGGGGACTAATATTTTTATAAAATTTTTAAATTTTCATAACTTTATGCAATAACTTTATAATTAGAGTATAATATTTATGCTTTTATTTTTTTAAATTTTTTTATTGTTATTTTTAAGATTCTTTTTAATTTTTAAGTTTTAACATTTTTAAAATTTCGTTTTAAAAAGGGATTTTGCCCTAATGACCTTAGCTGTTGCGCGGGGAGATAATTTTTAAAAAACAATCAAACCCACCACACCTCGTCCCCCAACGTACCAGTCGGGGTGGCAGGACCCCTTTTTCCATTTTTTAATGGCCCCAGGGCGGTAAATAAAAAACACGACACTTTAAACCCCCAAATTTTTATAATGCCTTTTTAAAGCTGTTTTTAGGGTTTGGAATAGTTGCCTTTAGAAACGTAATTTTTTCCGACTTTGGGAAGTTTAAAAGGGTCCCTAAAGTTTTTAAATATCTTTTTTTTTCTTTCTTTCTTACTATATTTTTACCTGCACTAAACCCCCTTTGGCGTTTTGATTTTTCCGATTTTTTTTTTTTTTTTTTTTTTTTTTTTTTTTGTGTGTGTGTGTGTGTGTGTGTTGGGTGTGTGAGTGTGTGTGGTGTGTGTGGTGTGTGGGTGGTGTGTGTTGTTGTGTGTGGGTTGTTTTTTTCCTTAAAAAACGGGCGCCCCCATTTGATGAACTTTGCCATTTTTATATAAGAAAAAATGATACTGAACCCGACTTACTACAACTTTAAAGGGAGTTATGGGACTCTGTGAAGGTAAAAGACTAGGCGAAAAAAAAAAAATGGGGTTAGGTTTTTTTATTTCCCAAAAACTTTAAAAAATAATATGTTAAATTCTCTGTAATTCTTCAGTAAAAAAAAACTAAACAAAAGGGACAAATAAAAGATTGTTCAAGTATATGCTACAACCTCCAGCCACAGTGATGAAAAATGAGTTTCTATGAAATTGTTAATTTATCCAGCGAGAGATTAAAAACCAATTTCACAATAATTATGGCAGATTTTAATGCCAAAATAGTAAAAAAGGAAGGAGAAACCGTAGTGGGAAACCAATGGGCAATAAAAATGAGAGGGGCAAATGCTAGTCGATTTTGCGGGGCTCGATCACTCAATATTATAAATACATTCTTCGTAAAAGACTATAGCAGAAGTGGACATGGAAGTCGCCATCTGACATCAAAAACGAAATTGACTTCATGATTTCAAATTGGCGCCATATAGTAAAACCTGTGGAAGTTATTGAAAGGAAATAAAACGTTGGGCAGCGACACAAGAATGACCAGAGGCTAAATGAAATTACACCACAGAAGGAAAGGAACAAATCGCAGCCAAATTTAGCTAACTTGAAGCAGAGCGACAGAATTTACAATTAATTAACATCCAAAACAGATATTCAGCAACGAAGATCATTAACAAATCAACAATGACCACATCAACATTGACCAAATCAACAAACAGTTCAGTGACCTAATAAAGAAAACTGCACTTGATGTAGGCGGGAAGAACGTCAAGCAAAGTTTGGTAGAAACTAAACAGCTTATGCAAAAAAGGAAAACTTTACAGGGATCTATACACCGGAATGACAGCCACGAATAGAACGAACTGGTAACTAAAGACGTACCTAAAAACACAACAGAAAAAAGCGTTTTTAAAGGCATGAAGAGAGGGGAAAAACTTTTGGGAAAAAGGAATTAGTATAGACCTTATAACAGATATAGGAGAAATTGCAACAGTGAAACTATCCAACATTTTTCACAAATGTCTTCTCAACCAAAAAACTCTGAAAGCCCGAAAATTATTTTGATACATAAAAAGGATTGGAACGGATCATGTTAAGCCTCCTTTCAGTTATTACATACTATCCAAAAGTCATCACAACTCACATCTCTGACAGTCTGGATTCTAACCCAGCCTAGAGAATAGGCAGGCTTCCGCAGAGGATTCTCAACAACAGACACCATCCACAATTTCACTCAAATAAGAGAAAAAAAACGAAATAAGAAACCTCTGTCTATCGCATTCATCGATTACGAGAAGACATTTGACTCTGTACAAATACCAGCAGTACTAGAACAATTCGAAGACGGGGAGTGGGGGAGTGTAAAATACTGGAAGATATATAGAAGATTTCCATATGATATTGTTCTCCTCAGTGAATCTGCAAATGAAATACAGCAGCTAATAAAAGTCTTAATAGAGAAAGTCTGAAAGTCGGACTTAGGATGAACAAGAAAAAGACAAAGATCATGTTCAACAGTAGAGCTCAATTCGAACTGATACATGATAAGGCGAAGCGCTAGAGATAGTGAAAAGAATATATATATACCTTGGGCAACTCGTACAGACTAACACATCTACCGAAGGGGAAAATTAAGCGACGCATCAGTATAGGCTAAAGCGCGCCTGGGCAGACGCAGTAGCATACTAAGAGGCTCCTTGCCATTATATTTAAAAACAAAACTTCAACTAATGTCTCCTTCCAGTTATGACCTATGGTCAGAAACTACAACCAACCCTTTCTGGAGAGGGAAAACAGTAAGTGCCCAGAGAGGGATGGAGAGTTGATGCTGGGAATTAACCTAAGAGATTGGATGAGGGCCACGTGGTTCAAGAAAGAGACAAAAGTGAAAGATATACTTGGGAGCATCAAAAGGAAAAAATGGCAATGGGCAGGTCATGTATGCCGGGGACATGACGACAGATTGACAAAGAAAGTAACAGACAAAACACACACACAACACACACACCACACACCACATACACACACCACACACATACACACACACACACACACACACACAACACACAACCCCACACACACACACACACACCACACACACATAATATATTATATATATATATAAAATATATATATATATATATATATATATAATCATATATAAGTGTATATAATTGTATGCTCTATATCTATATCTATATCTATCTATCTATCTATTTATCTTTTCTATATTATATTTTATATATATAAAATAAAATATATATATAAAAATTTTATATATGTATATATATATATATATATATATATATTTATATATATATACATACATATATATATATATGTATATATATATATATATATATATATATATTAATTGTGTTGTGGTGTGTGTGTGTGTGTGTGTGTGTATGTATGTGTATGTGTAGTTTATGTATATGTATATGTTATGTATATGTATTGTATAGTATTGTATATTATATGTATATTGTATTGTATATGTATATGTATATGTATATGTATATGTATATGTATATGTATATGTATATGTTGTGATGGTATGTTGTGTTTTGTGTGGTGTGTGTTTTGTTTATATATATTATATATCTATTATATAATATATATTTTTTGCATATATATCTATATTATATAATATATATATCTATATTATTCATAAAATTACTCTATATATTATCATTATATATATTTTATATATATATTAATTATATTATATATATATATATATATACATATTTGACTGCTGCGATGGTCCAGTGGGTAGAGCACTGGACTCGTGCTCTGACTGCTCGCTCGAGCCCGATCCACGACGAGAAAACGACATATCACCTGAAAAGTCAAAACGTAGGTGTCGTAGGGGAAATGTTAAACGCCGAACCCCGGTTGAGACTGCCAAATATCCCCTCAATAAGAAATTTAGAGAGGCCGATTTCATGCAGTGGAATAAATGGCTGTTGAAAAAAAAAAAAAAAAAAAAAAAAAAATATATATATATATAATATATATATATAATTTTATATATATATATATAATATATATATATATAAGAGAAAAGAGAGAGAGGGGAGAGAGAGAGAGGGGAGGAGAGAGAGGAGAGAGAAGAGAATATTATATATATATATATTAAAATTTTATATATATATATCTACCCTACATATATGTATGTATATAAATGTTGTAGAAGGGTATAACCATACTTTACAAAAAATATATGTATATATGTTGCCCACTTTCGTCCTTTTCTGGATTGGCTGGTAGGTGAGGTCGGCTCCACCCCTGGAGGAACAGCTAGTCGTCTCCGCTCCCGGGTCAGCAACGGGGATGGACCTAAGGGCGATTTCCCTGCCAAGGCGGAATATACATGCAACACTCTGATCTGGGACCTTTCCCAACATCTGGAAAATGAGGCGAATGGTAAATCAACATTTGAGGGGTTCTTTATCCGTGGAGGATCCGGGACAGACGGATCTGTAAAAGGAGACGAATACCAAATTGATATTTGGAGATATCACTATGATGAGAGGAGAGGATTGGTATTTCCCATGTGCACACTGGACAGATCATTTTCAACAGCGCATTACAAGAATG
>NC_051387.1:36737882-36742882 GCF_015228065.2 Penaeus monodon
CAGACAACACCTTGAAAGACACCAGAGCAGATTGAATTCCTGCTGACATTTATATGAATGGAGGTGACATACTCCTGGAGCAAGTTATGTCCCTGTTTAGTTCCATCTAGGAAGTGTCGAACGTCCCACAAGATTTCAAAGATGTAATGCATGATGGATCACTTTGCAACTTCTGGCCTTACAATCAGCCTGGGAAAGACTGAAGCCATGCTCCAGCCCTCACCATCACAGGCTGCCAACATACCACCACCTCCTATCGTCATCAACCACACAGAGATCAAGACTATGGAAAAGTTCTGTTACTTGGGTAGTACCGTTACAAGCAATGGATCTCTGGACACTGAGATGATGCAGTGTATTAGAAAAGCAAGTGCGGCCTTCGGCCGACTGACAGAGTTACTGTGGGAAGACCACGGCATACGTGTCTCCAACAAGATTGCCGTATAAAGAGCAGTCGTCCTGAGTACACTTCTCCACTGTTGCGAGACGTGGACCATCTGCCGTCGGCACATCCAGTAGCTGGATCAGTTTTATCAATGATTTGCAACATCAAGCGGCAGGACAGAGTGTCCAACCTGCAGGTCCCGGAGAAGTACGGCCTCACCAGCACTGAGTGTTTGATCATCAAGTACCAGCTGAGATGGACAGGGCACATTGTCCGCATGGAAGACAACAGAATCCCGAAAACGCTGCTGTACGGATAGCTGAAGCAGGGGTACCGCGAACAAGGAACACCCTTCACGAGGTACAAAGACACAGAGCTTTTTTATAATCACCGGAGCACACAAAGCATAAGGGCTTTTGAAGTCAACTGGGCAGTGTCATTCATTAAAAAAGAGAGAGGAGGAAACAGCGCTCTGCTTCTGGGAATTCCTTTCCGTGCTGGATCTACGGCCGTTAATGTGCGTCAACAATTGGTCTTCATTCCCACATGAGGACCTACCTCGGCATATGACTTGACTGCCTACTCAATTGTCGTGTCGACAGGAGAATCCAGAAATATATATATATATATATATCTAAATATATATATATATATATATATATATAGATATATATATATATATATATATATATATATATATATATATGCATATATACATATACATATAATATATGTATGTGTTTATGATATGTATAATATTAATGTGTGTGTGTGTGTGTACATATACACACACACACACCACAAACCACACATACATATATATATATATATATATATATATATATATATATATATATATATATATATATATATATATATATATATATATATATATATATATATAATTTGACTGTGTATGCATGTATGTGTATATATGTGTATGTATATATATATATATATATATATATATATATATATATATATATATATATATATATATAATACATATATAGACATACACAGACATGCAAACACACTTTCCTTCCTTCTTATTTTTTTAAAATTCATTTACCTTTGTCAGAAAACATTTAAGTCCCATTTATAATTCACTGCCAGCCTTGTTGACGAAGTAATTTTGGTAAGCGTTTGCTCTTGACTTGCACCGTACGACTCATGCTTTATAACTCACTCTCTGTTACTCACACTCAAAAATTAAAAAAACTGTTCACTTACACTTTACAACCTCACTGTCTGTATACTACAACTAGCACTCTAGGACTCAAGCCCTATGACCCACGGTGATTCACACTTAACGATTAACACTCTAGGCCTGACTCCAACCCTAAGATTTTTACCCTACAATTTTCACTGCAGCTCACACTCTACGTTTTGACCTATACTATATGGCTCACCGTCTGTAGTATAAAATTTATACTAAAACTCAACGACTATGCTACTTCCATTTTGTGCCTTGCACTACAGCTCACAATATATAGCACGCAGTCTACGACTCCCACTACAGGGCTGTACAGAAAATAAAAGCGTTTGATGTCACTGAGGGGTCAGATGTTGATTGTGTGTGTTTTTGTTGTCGATATCATATATCAGTTATTTTTTATATTGTTGCTGATATTGATGTTTGTTAGTGTAAAGTCATGGAAAATAAGAAAAACAAGGAGAGGGGGGGGGGGTTGAAAAAAAAGAAATGATTTGACATTGCCTAGCCAACATACACAAATGTATAAAACTATTCCATTTGCATTGGTAGATTGAAATACAATAATTCCCCTTTCACAAAATCACAGTTGTATGCATGGAATATTTTTTTCTTTCCTGTTTTGAGCTTATAATTCTATATATCACAGTGTGTTATGCTTCGACTGATGGGCGTTTGATGATTTAATCGTGGTCAGTCACATGTCGATTACGGTTGGCATGGAGGGACAGCGAGGGAGCAGAGAGAGAGAGAGAGAGAGAGAGAGAGAGAGCGAGAGAGAGACAGAGAGAGAAAGAGAGACAGACAGACAGGAGAGAGAGAGAGAGAGACAGAGACAGAGAGAGAGAGTGAGTGAGAGAGAGCAGACAAATGGAAGAGGGTGAGAAAACTGGAGGCAGAGAGAGGTATGATGATAATAAAACTAGTACAATCATGATGATAATGATAATAATGATGATAATGATAATAATCAGAGAAAAAATTATAATCATTATCATTATATCAAAATTATCTTTATTACTAACATTGTTGTTGTTTTGTTACTAATATTGTTGTTAATATTATTATCAGTAATGTCATTATCATCATCATCATCACCAAAATAATAAAATAATAATAATAATGATAATGATAATAATAATAATAATAATAATAATATTAATAATAATAATAATAATAATAAATAATAATAAAAATTATAAAAGTAGTAGTAGTTAATTTAATAATAATAATAATAATAATAATAATAATGAAAATAATAATAATAATGGATAATTATAATAATGAAAAAATTGGTAATGATAATAATAATAAAGATAGTAATGATAACAATAATAATAATGAAATCATGATAATATTGATAATAAGAAGATGAAGATTAACAGTAATAATGATAATGAAATAATAATAATAATAATAATAATAATAATAGTAATAATAGTAATAATAATAATAATAATAATAATAATAATAATGATAATAATAATAATAACAATAATGATAATAATAATGATAATAATTATTATTATAATAATAATAAAAAGAAGAAGAAGAAGTAGAAGAAGAAGAAGAACCAGAAGAACAAGAAGAACAAGAACAAGAAGAACAAGAACAAGAACAATCAAAATCATTGCCATCATTATGATTGATATTATTATAATCATTATCAACATTATGATTATCATCATTTTCCTTATTATCATAATCATTATCATTATTATCATTATTGGTATTATTATCATAATTATTACTATTACTATTATTACTATTATTATTATTATTATCATCATTGTGCTACTTCTGTTATTAGCATCTTTAATAGTAGTATTAGTATCAGTATAATAATTATTTTTTATCACTATCATCTTTATCACTATTATTATTAGGAGTACTATTATTATCATAATTATTATTGGTGCTTATAACATTATTATCTGCATCCTTATCGTCATTATCATCATCCTTATATTCATCCTCATATCATCGTTTTATTATAGTAATAGTAATAATGATTATAAATAATATCGATAAAAATAGAAATAATACTTAATGTTATTTTCTTTTTTTGTGGTAATAATAATGATAATAATGATAATAATTTTTGTTACTGCTATAATTATTATCATTATCACTATTATAATAATAATAATAGTAATAATATTAATAATTATTATTATTATTATTATTATCATTGCTGTTGTTGTCAATAATAGTAATAATAATGATGATGATGATAATGATAATAATTATCATTACTGTTATAATTATTATCATTATCACTATTATATCATTATTATTATTATTAGTACCATTATTTTTATTATTATTATTATTATTATTATTATTATTATTATTATCATTATTATTATTATCATTGTTGTTGTTGTTGTTGTCAATAATAATATTAAAAATGATGATGACGATGATGATGATGATGATGATAATGATAATGAATGATAATGATAATGATAATGATAATGATAATAATAATAATAATAATAATAATAATAATAATGATAATAATAATAATAATAATAATAATAATAATAATAATAATAATAACAATAATAATAATAATAATGATAATAATAGTGATATCATTCTCATTTTGATAACATCATTATTGCCATTATCTCTTTCTTTGTTAATATCATTAATATTATTATTATAATAATAATAACAATAATAATAAATAATAATAATAATAATATATATAACAATAATTTATGATAATAATAATAATAATAATAATATAATAATATAATGATATATAATAATAATAATATGTCATAATATAATTAATTAATAATAATAATAATAATAATATAATAATAATAATAATAATAACAATGATGATAATAATAATAATAATCAATATTATTATTATTATCATTCTTCTTATTCTTATTCTTATTTTTATTATTACTATTATTATTATTATTATTATTATTATTATTATTATTATTATTATTATTATTACTATCATCGTCATCATCATCATTATCATTATCACCATTATCAAAATGATCAGTTATTGAAATTATCATTATCATCAATGCTTTGATTACCATTATCATTGATATCAATATTAATAACCAATAATCAATAATGATATTAATATCTTTATAACTAAAATGATCAAAATCATTATCGTTATTATGACCCTTATTAATCTCATTATGATTATTATTATCCTCGTCACACTTTTGGTGTAACGTCTAAAAGTTACAAAAGGTCAGGACTCCCCTTTCCTGGCAAAACGGACACAATTCTGACCTCGGAGGGGCTTCTGACATACAAAGCCCTCTTGATATATTATAGCGCAAAGGGAATCTGTGTGGGTGCTCCGGGGGAGTGTAATCACTTTTTATTATTCTTATACTAAAAAAAAAAAACATG
>NC_051387.1:36747882-36750340 GCF_015228065.2 Penaeus monodon
TTTGTTATCGGAACCATACTTTGGTATGGTCTCTATCCCCCCCCCCCGTCATTCCTGTGGAGTGCATCTACTAAGTGAAATGTTTTTTTTTTTAATCCCATAGCAAAGAACACTGTGCTTTTAAAAATGTATTTGTATTTTCTTAATCCTTGTATATTTTAGTACACAGGCAGCAACTTCTTTCACCAGTAGATTGCCGTGTTAATGCGTTGCGGCAGCAGAGTTGAGAGCCCGAACACAAATTTTAAGAATTAGTAACTCGGTCGGCAGGAAAAGGTGATGAACACGTTTATTGGATTCTTAGTTTTTATTTGAACGTTTTTAAGGTGTGAGTACAGTGTTTTATTGGTAAATATGATTGTAGAAGCTTTTTTTTTTTTTTTTTCATGCGTGTGAGTCTGTGGCTTATACGAGATTCATGCGAGAGTCACGTATATGAGAAATTATGTTTTCGCAGTTTTTTACGGTTGCGGCAAGATATCACATATTTCTTAGTATGGGTTTTCACTCGGATTAATCGTTATCATTATAAGTATATGGCAGTGCATGGGTTTTCCCTTTAAGACAAATGTGGAATGTATTCTTTTTCATACACTGTAATTATTCGACGAAACAGGCTTTTTTAATCTATTGATGTTTATATTCGAGTGCTCGACCAAAGTAACTTTTCATTGGACTGAATAAATGAATAGATTAGATATTTGTATTGAATATATTCTCTTTTTTTTTTAGAGGGGGTGCTATTCTTTTTTATCAATAAATACTCGACGATATATCTTTATTTTATACTATTTTGTGTAAAGTAATTCAGTTGTTAAATTATTGTGATTATACAAGGGTTTTTATTCGGCATTTATAAATGTAAAAGTAAGTCTATGATATTATATTACACATATGTATCTTATCTCCCTATGTAAAATTTAGCATGGATATCATGGTGAAAATTGTGGTGAATAAATATACTTACATACTTGTTATTCTTTATTTTTTCTGCTATCAGTGATTTCAATAATCATATTAAAATTTAAAATAACAATAATATTATCATTACTATCTACAGCATATTGTAAATGTTTTTGTGCTACGTCCGTCCCTTTCTCGGTACGGCTAGATGAAACTAATCGGAATGGCTAAACATTGGTAATTCTTATGGAAAAAGCTAAAAAAAATGGTTTAACCTTTTCAAAGCATACAAATTACATAATACAAGAGTAATGTTATTCTAGCTAATTATACAATGTGATTTCAGTATATTTGATGATTACCCTTTTCCAGCACCATCGTCTTGGGTGTGAGCAGAAAAATTTGATGACTTGTTGGGATATAGGCCTACTCCAAACAGGTACTTCGTGCTTGCTGTCACCTAATCAGCATATGCTCGGTCATTCGTACGTGGAGCACGTTTTTCCATTCTTTTCTGGTCAGTGTCATTTGTTTCTTACTTTATTTTCACAAGTTCATATGGCTGAATATTCTTTCGAAATCGAGTTGGAATGTTGCAATTGAGAAATCGTAGCGCACATGTAGCTAGTTTTTGGAACGGAGCTAAGTATCAAGCACGGTCACACCAGCGATTTTGTGATATGATCCGCCATGTGTGAACGATTTCCAACTTGCTGGTCACACGAGCAAAACCATTGTCTATCGGTTCATTCCAGTGACAAAACAATGCGTCTATGGTTGCGGTCCTGTTGCATGCCCCGGCACTTTCCTGATTCGCTCCCCCAGTACAAAGTTTATTGATTCCAGGGGCGTCAATGGGGGGGGCATTGCCCCCTCAAGGCTCTGCCCTTCTCAAGATCGGCTTGCCCCTCCAAGGGCCACAGTTTGTAACTTATTTCACTAAGTTACATCTATATAGGTCCCGTTATAGCTTAAAATGCCCCTAGAATAGATTATATTTCTAAATTTTGTTCGCTTCGCTGGAATGACACCCGTGTTTGATTCTTCATTGATATTAGTATTATACTTTAGATTTGTAGTAATGTAAAGTAAGTCGAGGTGATAATATCTACAGCAAAATAGCAGATAGTGCAATAGTAATCCTGGGTGTCGTGAGGTGTTTCCTTCATCAGAGGCTCAGCGCAGGGATGTGGCAAAACTTTCTACATCCCTGCGCTCAAAAGCCGGTAAGCTGACCGCTTTTGTGAGGTTATTGTCGTCTGGTTGCTTATCCATGTAAAGATAAAATATCTGTAACACTCATTACTAGTTGATAAAAATGGCTAAATTATATCAGTTTCCGGATATTTTTCTGGCCATTAACTGAGTGATATTTTCTGGCCGAATCATAGCTTAAATTGGCTAGAACTAGCTAGAAAATGACTAATATGGCAATATCGCATTCTAAAAACATACATTTTTGAATGGTAAACATCTCCGTGTTGATATTAGTAGAAAAATCCACAATGCAAAATAGTTTATTGAAAAATCAGACTACAGTTCGAAATAATAAACC
>NC_051387.1:36758301-36760801 GCF_015228065.2 Penaeus monodon
ACGGGGTTGTTTCCGGATGCGGTGGACCTGTTTGGATTCATTATGCCTGATTTCCATCACCCTTGGCCCTTTTAAATCGCAACATTGCTGAAGGCGAGTGATTATTGTTAAAGATGCGAGGAAGGTGTTATTTGGTTATCAATATATTTTGGGATTATGAACTGAACCATGTGTGTTATTGTGTGAATACACTATATTGTCTATCTATCCATCTATCTATCTAAAATCTATATTGTATATAATATATATTTATAATTAATATTATATATATTATATTATTATATATAATATAATATTATATAATATTATATATTATATATATTATATATATATATTATTACAATAACTATAAACACAACACACAGGTGTGCATATATGTGTATATGTGCGTATGTATCTGTATGAATATATATATATATATATATATATATATATATTATATATATATATATATATATATATAATATATATATGTATATGTATATATTCAATGTGTATGTGTGTGTTTGTGGTGTGTGTGTGTGTGTGTGTGTGTGTGGTGTGTGGTGTGTGTGTGTGGGGTGTGTGTGTGTGTGTGTGTGTGTCGTGGGGGTGTGCGGTGTATGTGTGCTTTATGAATTCAGATTTATATGTATGTGTGTTATAGATTTTCGCGCTTGCATCCCCCCCCTCCCCAGTAGCCATCCAAACATAGATATTGCTCCGCTAGGTGCTACCAGGCAGGAGAAAATGTTTCTGCGCGCATTCATTTCTTATGATCTAACCTGTAAATGATTACCTAAAAATTCTACTACAACAACACACTCAAAATTAAAGGAACGGAAAGCTTAAAAAATAGCAATCGATCATGAAAACTCATTAGGTAATCATTAAACCACTGATAGATGATTAACTGACCCCTCGTCAGCTCATCGGTAATTATAATCAAAACACCCACAGCAACGAATTCCTATCGGGGATCTTAGGAATTATTTTGGCATTTTCGTGCTAGCATTAGGCAGACTGGAACATGAAAAAAACAGGATATGCAAAAATAATAGAATCACCCTCCAGTGTGAAGAACAATCAGATGAAAGAAAAATAAAGAGATTGAATTAGTTAATCTTTGAGCTTAGCAACACCAGTACGGCGCAGGTTTGGTGTATAAATTTCTCTTCAAACGACTGACACAAAACAAGTTTAGATTTTTGTGAATTCATCATGTACATTGTATTTCATAACTAAATCACTGTACAGTATTCCTGAAAAAAATCCTAAGGATATCAGCTTTGTAGGTGTTATAGTTACAATGGCACTGTCGTACATAAGTTATAAGCCTAGTAGCAAGCGCTAGAATTTTTGAAGCATTTTTACACGATCACAGATACACACCTTTGAATCGTTCCGAAAAACAACTAAGATATGAGGACTTTTGCTGAGATTATATGCAAAAAAATATTAAATTCATTTCGCATTGGAACGCCAAATTCAAAACACCAATCCAAGAGCATTCGAAATCGATAATTAATTCCCGTAAGAGTTCCAGTACAGACTTATAAGACATCCAATACACCATTAACATTCAAAATCTATAAACAATAAATAAGGCATTCGAGGATATTTTCACGAAACAAATAGAAAGATATAGACAGGCAAAGAGAACAAAAAAGTTTAAAAAGGTCAAGACAGAAAAATAATGAGGTATCGAATACCCATCCGAAGAGAGCGAGAATCAGACACCGTTTTCCTCCTCTGCCTCGGATTTCCTCCTCTTGTGATTCCTAACTTTCTCTTCCACTAATCTCTAACTTCACCTTACTCCTCTGACATCTGACTTCCTATTCTAACTTTCGACTTCCTCCTCATCTGATGTTAAATTTTTTTTGCTCTTCCCCCGACGTCTTTTCTGATATCTGAGGTCCTCTTCTAACGTCTAACTTCCCCGGAATTCTGAATCGACGGCTTTCTTCTACCCGATGTCTAATTATCTTCTCTGACATCAAAGTCATCCCCTGGCATTGATTCTTGTACAGTATAAAAAATAAAGATCCTATTCCTGAAAAAAATTTAAAAATTTGAATAGTAATTTGACAGAAACCAGACGCGCAGGTTGTGAAAATTCTCTCAAAACACTGACACAAAACAAGTTTAGATTTTGGTCTAGAATTTTTTCAAAATAAATCATGTAAGATTCCAAAAAAACCCAAGGATTCTTTTATGAATTACAATCCTTTTTAAAGTATTAGTAACCAAAATTTTAAGCATTCAATCACATACACATTGAATCTAAAACAATAGATATAGATTTCGAGAATTTATTTTTTAACAGATTTTTTTTGGTTTTATACGCCTTTTGAGGATGATCCTCCCCCCTGAAATTTTAAAAAATCTAATTCCCCGTCGTTGACTTCTTCCGTTCGACCGCAGACATTAAAGTTTTCTCTGATCAGAGAACCCTCTGGTGTGAATTCCTTTTCCTCACTCTACTTCGTTTCCTCTGACCGACTTCTAGCCTTTAGAC
>NC_051387.1:36770801-36778301 GCF_015228065.2 Penaeus monodon
CCAAGCCGTTCATGACTGTCGCTAAGTTAGCCCATCATCCTTTCATCAACACGACTCTCACTACTTAGGAAATGGATAGTATCCTAGAAGGAGTTGGAAAAGAGAGGGAATCGAAAAAAAAAGGAAAAAGACCATGCAAAATGAGTGGAGTCGAGGACTGAGGCCCAAGGTTGGGGTGATCCTCAGTATTGGGTCCCAGTCTCCTAAGACCCCCACCCCCACACCCACACACCCACGGTAACAACGGGCATAGGGTTGGGGGATTTAGGCAAGAACGGATTTGCTATTTTATTACATATAAATCCCATTGTTTCCTCAATAAATGATACAATCGATAGACGATGTTCACTGTTCACTGTTTTATTACTTCCCTTACTTAACATACGTAACCATATGATAATTGAGGTGGAAAATGTAAACGAGCGGACGAAACATAAGCAAAATTATAATATAAGTAATAACGCTTATGAAAATGATGATAATACTGTTAATGGTAACAGCAATGATATTGACAGTGGCAATGAGAATAGCAATTATAATGACAATGATAATGATAACAACAATGATAATAAGAATGGTAATAGGAATGACAGTAATGATAATAATAATAATAATAATAATAATAATAATAATAATAATAATAATAATAATAATAATGATAATAATGGTGTCAGGTTAGGATTCTGATGGTTTCGTAATATGTCTTTATGTACGTGTGTGTGTGTGTGTGTGTGTGTGTGTGTGTGTGTGTGTGTGTGTGTGTGTGTGTGTGTGATTTTTAATGATTATGCTATCAATTATCATTTTACATCAAATTGAAGCGACCTGAACTTTGCTCCGTGGACTATGATTTTGAAATATAAGTTCAGACGTAATGCACTTCAATTCCACAGTCATAATGTGGTAGAAAACCCCACAATGCAAAAAATAAATTTATTGAAATGAAACTACAGTTTCGAAATCCACCTGGAATCTATCTTCAGGTCTGAATATATATATATATATATATATATATATATATATATATATATATATATATATATATAATATATATTAGATGGAATTTAGGTATATTTCGAAACTGTAGTCTGATTTTCAATAAAACTAGTTTTTGCATTGTGGATTTTTCTACTATATATCAACACGGAGGAGTGTTTACCATTCAAAAATGTAATGTTTTTAGAATGCGATATTGCCATATTAGTCATTTTCTAGCTAGTTCTAGCCAATTTAAGCTATATTCGGCCAGAAAATATCACATCTAGTTAATGGCCAGAAAAATATCCGGAAACTGATATAATTTAGCCATTTTTATCAACTAGTAATGAGTGTTACAGATATTTTATCTTTACATGGATAAGCAGACCAGACGACAATAACCTCACAAAAGCGGTCAGCTTACCGGCTTTTGAAGCGCAGGGATGTAGAAAGTTTTGCCACATCCCTGCGCTGAGCCTCTGATGAAGGAAACACCTCACGACACCCAGGATTACTATTGCACTATCTGCTATTTTGCTGTAGATATTATCACCTCGACTTACTTTACATTACTACAAATCTAAAGTATAATACTAATCAATGAAAGAATCAAACACGGGTGTCATTCCAGCGAAGCGAACAAAATTTAGAAATATAATCTATTCTAGGGGCATTTTTAAGCTATAACGGGACCTATATAGATGTAACTTAGTGAAATAAGTTACAAACTGTGGCCCTTGGAGGGGCAAGCCGGATCTTGAGAAGGGCAGAGCCTTGAGGGGGCAATGCCCCCCCCATTGACGCCCCTGGAATCAATAAACTTTGTACTGGGGGAAGCGAATCAGGAAAGTGCCGGGGCATGCAACAGGACCGCAACCATAGACGCATTGTTTGTCACTGGAATGGAACCGATAGACAATGGGTTTTGCTCGTGTGACCAGCAAGTTGGGAAATCGTTCACACATGGCGGATCATATCACAAAAATCGCTGGTGTGACCGTGCCTTGATAACTTAGCTCCGTTCCAAAAACTAGCTACATGTGCGCTAACGATTCTCAGATTGCAACATTCCAACTCGGATTTCGAAAGAATATTCAGCCATATGAACTTGGTGAAAAATAAAGTAAGAAACAAAATGAGCACTGACCAGAAAAGAATGGGAAAAAACGTGCTCCACGTACGAATGACCGAGCAATATGCTGAATTAGGTGACAGCAAGCACGAAGTACCTGTTTGGAGTAGGCCTATGATCCCCAGACAAGTCATCAACTTTGTCTGCTCACACCCAAGACGATGGTGCTGGACAGGGTAATCATCAGAATATACTGAAATCACATTGTATAATTAGCTAGAATAACATTACTCTTGTATTATGTAATTTGTATGCTTTGAAAAGGGTTAACCATTTTTTTTAGCTATTTCCATAAGAAGTTAGCCAATGTTTAGCCAGTTCCGATTAGTTCATCTAGCCGTAACGAGCAGAGGGACGGACGTAGCACAAGAACATTTACAATATGCTGTAGATAGTAATGATAATATTATTGTTATTTTAAATCTTAATATGATTATTGTAATCACTGATAGCAGAAATAAGTAAAGAAATAACAGATGATGTAAGTATATTTATTCACCACAATATCACCATGATATCCATGCTAAAATTTTACATAGGGAGATAAGATACATATGTGTAATATAATATCATAGACTTACATTTACATTTAATAAATGCACGAAATATAAACCCTTGTAGTAATCACAATAAGTTAAGCAACTGAATTACTTTACACAAAATAGTATACAATAAAGATATATCGTCGAGTATTTATTGAATAAAAAAGAATAGCACCCCCTCTAAAAAAAGAGAGAAATATATTCAATACAAATATCTAATCTATTCATTTATTCAGTCCAATGTAAAGTTACTTTGGTCGAGCACTCGAATATAAAACATCAATAGATTATAAAAGCCTGTTTCGTCGAATAATTACAGTGTATGAAAAAGAAATACATTCCACATTTGTCTTAAAGGAAACCATGCACTGCCATATACTTATAAATGATAACGATTAATCCGAGTGATAAGCATACTAAGAAATATGTGATATCTTGCCGCAACCGTTCAAAACATGCGAAAACATAATTTCTCATATACGTGACTCTCGCATGAATCTCGTATAAGCCACAGACTCACACGCATGAAATAAAAAAATAAAAAAAGCTTCTTACAATCATATTTACCAAATAAAACACTGTACTCACACCTTAAAGCGTTCAAGTAAAAACTAAGAATCCAAATAAACGTGTTCATCACCTTGTCCTGCCGACCGAGTTACTAAATTCTTAAAATTTGTGTTCGGGCTCTCAACTCTGCTGCCGCAACGCATTAACACGGCAATCTACTGGTGAAAGAAGTTGCTGCCTGTGGTACTAAAAATATACAAGGATTAAGAAAAATACAAATACATTTAACAGCACAGTGTTCTTTGCTATGGGGATTAAAAAAAAAAAAACATTTCGCTTGAGTAGATGCACATCCACAGGAATGAACGGGGGGGGGGGGGGATTAGAGACCAAACCAAAGTATGGTTTCGATAACAAATTAAGAAAACACACACACACACACACGCACTTACACGCACACGCACCCCCCCCCCCACACACACATACGCACACGCACACGCACACGCACACGCACACGCACACGCACACACACACACACACACACACACACACACACACACACACACACACACACACACACACACGTCAAACACCCATCACCAAATCACTGTGACAACCCATCCCTGACCACCTGTCTTTCATGTGGCCAGAGTGTGACGAGGAAGCTCCACGTATTGGACGCACAGACGGGTGTTATCGCCAGTGCAGTGAGGAGTCAGGTAGGAAATATACCGAAATATACTCTAGGTTTATTTAGCTAAAAACGAAGATAAAGACAAAATAAAAGCCAACACTAACAGTGATAACTATTTTTTTTTACACTTTTGTTGCGTTACACATATAAGGTCATAAGGTCATTTGATGAGGCGACATTTAATAAATCGCAAAAAGTTTTTATTGTGGGTGACCCTTTCATACCATGTGACATATAGAAGAGAGAGAGAGAGAGAGAGAGAGAGAGAGAGAGAGAGAGAGAGAGAGAGAGAGAGAGAGAGAGAGAGAGAGGGAGAGAGAGAAAGAGAAAGAGATACAGACAGACAGACAGACAGACAGACCGAGACAGACAGACAGACAGACAGATATACATAGGTAGATAGATAAACAGAGATAACATAATTATCACTAAAAAGACAAATAAGACTGACAGGTCAAGAAAACAAAAAAACAAAACCACGCCTTACGAAGAATGAGGATAAAAAAACGCAACAGAAAGACACAGTAAAACATGTGATTATTTCCAGCATGCTTAGACTTTCCACCTGCCTCAGTCTGGCGACGATTTAAGTGCCAATCATCTCGACACGCTCGGCTCTGCACTCTAAGTGTGGCATCACGGGCGGCTTGGCTGTTTATTGTCACGAGTGAATTCAGTCTCGCACGCTTCGAAAGGTCAGCGAGTCGTAAGAAAGCACTTTATCTTGACCTTTATTGACCGCACGACTGGACCCTAACATCGACTCGAGGGGAGGTGCCTTGAATACAAAACATCGAGGAGAGAATCCTTTTTGTCTCTTTCTTTTAAATATTTATGGCTATCCTCCTATCACTTACTGAGGGTGCGTTTTTATGAACCAACGTGTAAAGGGAATAATGTTAAATTTATGCGTAAATATAAGTAAATGACGGAAGTTTTATTTGCCGTATAAGTCAATCCATGCGACAATTGGGTGTATGTATAAATATAAGCAATAAGGAAATGACACGACTATTGACAGTTGCAAGTGCAATGGGGAGATATCAAGAAAAGATTAAAGTTTGTAAAGTAGATACTTAGTACTTTAGTTTCTGAGGATGGATAGCAGTAAAACCACAGAATAGGTCGTTTTAGCTTGGACTTTGTGTATTTAGCGAACCTTGGTCTTTAAGCTCAGTTTTCTATGACTGTGTTTACATTGTGGGTTTAATGATTGGGATATATTAGTGTAATTATCATTAGGATTATCATTAGGATTCTGTAATAACTTTGAGACTGTTCTTCCATAAAAATATTAAGGAAGGCCAGACTCCTTTTAATGATAACAGTGCCCAATCTGATTATCTGTTTAAATACCTACCTATCTATCTTTCTTTCTGTCTACCTCCCTATCTATGTATGTATCTACATCTACATTTATCTTTCTATTTACATCTAAATCTGACTTTCTCTCTCTCTCTCTCTCTCTCTCTCTCTCTCTCTCTCGCTCTCTCTCTCTCTCTCTCTCTCTCTCTCTCTCTCTCTCTCTCGTCTCTCTCTATCTATCTATCTATCTATCTATCTAACAATAATAATCTATATCTTCTGTCTATCTACACACACACATTTACGTAACAGAGAACAAGAAAGTAAAAATTGCGTCTCTCCCACGGCCGATGAACCCCCCCCCCCCCTTCCCTCGAGCACGGGAAGGTGTTCCGGGGTACCTTCCCTCACCTAATTTCCCCGCGGTTCGAAAACAAGGTCATAACTCGTAGGGTGAAACCTCCGTGATTATTTTCAGTTTTGTTTTCAGATTGGATGCTTTTTACCGGGAATTACATTTGATATTCGTACGCTGTGAAACTGCTCACCCGAATATTAAGCCAAGATTAAAACGTGATAAATGCTAGAAGTAATTTGAAATAAAGATCGGCGCTGTTCGGATTGCAGTTTTGTTTCTGCAAGTGTTACAACTTCCATTCAAAAGTACATACTTATACATACATGTTTTTTTTTTGTATGTGTATGTTTGTGCGTACATAAGTTTTATATATATATATATATATATATATATATATATATATATATATATATATATATTTGTACACTACACACATACATACACACACACACACACACACACACACACACACACACACACACACACACACACACACACACACGCACACACACACACACACACACACACACACACACACACACACACACACACACACACACACACACACACACACACACACCGAAGCCAAACAAGAAAATAGATAGAAAGGGGGGTGGACTGTCAGATAAGGAATTAGATAGATAGAAAGACAGCTAGATAGATGAGGAGAAAGAGAGAGAGAGAGAGAGAGAGAGAGAGAGAGAGAGAGAGAGAGAGAGAGAGAGAGAGAGAGAGAGAGAGAGAGAGAGAGAGAGATTTGTGCATATTTACAAATGGAAAGTCAGAGTGCAACGAACCCCTCTCGTTTTTTTTGGCGAGTTTGTAAATTGAAATAACGTCGAACCTATTCGGCGCATTTCCATCTCATCTATATGGGAGTTGTATTGGTTATCCGAACAATTGATAAGCAAGCCTTTACATGCATTTGCTTTTCCGATTGGTTTCCCGCTTGTCTGTTGGCTTAGGCTTTACATATGTGCATATTCGTAATGCTCTTTGTTGTATAATTAGCACTAGTGATGCTGCTGGTTCCCATTGTCTCTTCGGCATTGTCCACCTTGTCTTTCAATTACTGATAGATTTACTATGATAGTCATTAGAATAAAGTGATGCCGCTGATGATGACATTACTGATGATAATTGTGAAGGGCTGTGTGTGAATATAAGTCCGAATCTCATTTCGTCCCGAAGCATCGGGCAAAGTTTAGCCCCGAGATTAACTTGTGTACAAATGAGGCTGTGACCACCCCACTTTCCTTCGACTTCCGCACCATCTCGGAAATTATTTACAATTGTTGAAAATTAATATATTCCTGCAAAGTGGGCCTGACGATTTTACAAATGTACAGTCTATAACTGTGAGCATGCTGAGAGCTCAAGTTGCTACGTGGCTACGCTGTATTTGCTACACATCTGGTCGCTGCTCTTGTCTTTGTATCAAGTGTGTGAGAACTACGAATGAGTAGCACAGTAGGCCAGGACTACTGTTTTCCTTTCCCCTCTTCGCTTGATTATGTTAATTGCATCGTGCATATAATTTTTCTTGGTCTGGATAACGTGCTATTGGTTTGAGACTGTTCCTTTAGATAACCGTTTTGGTACAGAATAAATCCAAAGATGTGGTGTTAAATAAGAGCATTTAATTTAAAATCCACCAGTGATGGCGAGGACGATTAGTCAATTACAACAATAATAACATTGCTAATGACTGATAATAATAGCTATAGTAATGGTAATATTTTTCACAATAAACACAGGAGTAAAAATGGTAATAATAGTGCAAGGAATCTCCTGGCTGTTCCGCCCTCCCCGCCAACACAGCTCTCATCACCCGCAGCTTTGCCCACCAGAAACAACGGTGCAATTTCCTTTTAATCTTTTACATGTGTTTTGTCGTTCTCTGATTCCATTTAGTGTGTTTTTGGCTGTTTTAAGTCCATTTATGTTTTATTTTAGTTTAACCTACAACCGTTCTCTCTTT
>NC_051387.1:36800801-36805801 GCF_015228065.2 Penaeus monodon
GAAAAGAACTCCTGCTGAGCGCTGCTTAAGAAACTATCGCCAAAAAGAAAACGACAAATTCCCCCTGGATATCTGAAGAAACACTAAGTGAAACTGAAGCAAGAAGATGCCTAAAATCAAAGGGTATCAATAATCCAGTTGAAGAAGTAAATTACAAAAACCAGAATACAAAAATTCAAAGATTGTTGCGACGAGATAAGGAAAAATATTTAAATGAACATTGCCAGAGAATTGAAAACTGTTCTATCAATAGTACAAGTAAAGAACTCTACCAAGGAGTACGAAACATCACACGAAAATTTAAACCTGCAATGGACACTATCAAAACTGAAGATGGACTAGTTTTATGTGATGGAAAAGAAATCAAAGATAGATGGAATCAATATTGTTCCAACCTATATAAAGAGAATAAAGATCTAACAACAACAGTAATTGGACTCAATGACAGCGTCTAGCACCGCCGCTGCTAGACGAAGTTATAAAACCCATAAAAGAATTAAAGAATAACAAGAGCCCGGGAATAGATGAAATAACAGCAGAACTAATCAAGAATGCCGGCGAAAGTGTTGAATACTTCTTCTACAAACTTTGTACGAAAATTTGGAATGAAAGAAGATGGCCAGAAGATTGGGTAGAATCAGTCTTTACTCCCATACCTAAAAAAGGTGACGCACTCCAGTGCAACAATAACAGGACAATTGCATTAATAAGTCACAGCAGCAAAATTTTGTTGAAAATTATTGCTGAAAGAATGAAGTTAAAGTTGAGAGAAGAAATTGCAGACGAACAAGCAAGTTTTCGCCCTGGAAAAGGTACCAGAAACCAGATCCTAAATCTGAAATTGATCATAGAGAAAAACAGAGAACATCAGAAAGACCTATACCTGTGTTTCATCGATTACTTGAAAGCTTTTGATACTGTTGATCACGATATCATCTGGAATAACATGAAAGATATGAAATTTCCAAAACACAACATCCAACTAATAAAAGCCATGTATGACCAACAACAAGCAGCTGTAAGAACCACTTATGGGTTAACAGAATGGTTCGAAGTCAACCAAGGAGTTTGACAAGGTTGCATTCGGTCTCCCCACCTTTTTGATATATATTCTGAAGCAATTATGAGGTGCTCTAGAGAATTTTGAAGGAACTGTAGATGTTGGAGGATACAAAATATCGAATCTAAGATATGCCGATGATGTAGTTTTAATTGCCAGCAGTATCACTGAACTACAACAACTACTAGATAAAGTTAGAGAAGCAAGCGAAAAGGCTGGTTTATTTCTTAAAACCAAGAAATCTATGACCATGAAGATGCAAAGATAACCGACAATGAACGATGATGATCATGTTACAATCAATGGAGTGGTTGTGGAAAATGTGAAAGAGTTCACTTATCTTGGAGCTGTTTTTACTAACACATATGATGATTCACCGGAAATAAAAATAAGAATTGCCATTGCCAAAAACGCCACAGTTGCTCTCAATAACATCTGGAAAGACCGAAGCATTACCTTACGGACAAAACAGGTTATTGAACTCATTAGTTTTCCCAATTGGGGCATATGGTTCTGAGTGTTGGGTGCTGAAGAAGATAGACAAGAAAAAGGTCAATAGTTCTGAACTGTGGTGTTACAGACGAGTATTGCGTATTAACTGGACAAAAAAGAAAGCAAATGATGAAGTGTTGAGAAAAATAAATTGTAAAGACCGGCTGTTGGACATCTTGAACAAAAGGAAACTAAAGTTTATTCTCATGTGATGAGAAGTAAAAGTATTGAGAAAAACTTGCTGACAGGGATGGTGATAGGAAAGAGAGGAAGAGGCAAACTGAAGACAAGAATGAGCGACAACATCAAAGATATTTGCGGGCTGTCGATGGCACAAGTGGAAAGAAAAGCGCAAGATCGAGATGAGTGGCGAAGGATGATGGAGAGGTCCACGGCTGCTCAAACATGAGCATACCGTTATTGATTGATTGATATGATTGCATATGTATACATATATATATATATATATATATATATATATATATATATATATATATATATATATATATGTATATATATATATCATATATAGATATATTTATGTACACACACACACACACACACACACACACACACACACACACACACACACACACACACACACACACACACACACACACATATATATATATATGTATGTATGTATTTATATGTATATACATACATACATATCATCATCATCATCAAGGGGCTAACGCCAACGGGAGCGCATGGCCGCATCCACCCTTCGCTTCTAGCCACGAGGATCACTCGAGGCGAGTCTCCAGGCAGGCCCACGGCCCATCTCTAATTCCTCGCGACAAGTCTAGTCGAGCTGCCCAAGCCATGACCTGGGTCGTCCCACAGGCTTCCTCCACCCAGGGTTGTCTCGCAAAGAGACAACCTGATGGGTAGGGTCGTCCACAGGGAAACGAGCTAGGTGCCCATATAGCCTGCGTTGGCGATCCCGGATTATGCAAGTAACAGGTCCCATGCCAGTCTCATGGTGTAACCGCCGGTTGGACACGTCGTCCTGCCAACTGTACCCCAGGATCCGGCGAAGGGACTTGTTATAAAAGGCATCAAGACGAGACTCCAAGGCAATAGATCCGTCTATTGACATAGAAAAATTTAGAAATGATAAATGTTATGTTTAAAACGTGCTGGGGCACAGAAAAGTCCTGATGCGGGTATCTTTCCAACTATAAGAAATGATTAAGTGATAATCAGCAAGGCGTGACCGGATGATCTCCATACCGGAAATAAAAGGACGCTTTGTGACGTAAAATATGGATTAGCTCTCGGAGTAGCATCCAGTGGCCATCTTGGTAAGTCCGTTTGATGTAATTTAGTGCACCATCGTAATGGTACTCTCTCTCTCTCTCTCACTATATGTACGTATATATATAGAGTAAGAGAAAGACACACACACACACACACACACACACACACACACACACACACACACACACACACACACACACACACACACACACACATATATATATATATATATATATATATATATATATATATATATATATATATATATATATATATATTTGTGTGTGTGTGTGTGTGTGACATAAAGATAAATGCACAGATACACACAACAATCAGACATATATTTGTTTGAACATATGGGTGAGTGTGTGTATGTTGCTATTAAAAGTGCGGTACATCAAAATGTTTTTAAATATCAAAGGATCCATACATTTAACTTTTTTTTGAGTAATACCTATGTATAGACATACCTATGTACAAACAATATTGATATGTGCACATATGTGGGCATGCATATATATATATATATATATATATATATATATATATATATATATATATATATATATATATATATACACACACACACACACACACACACACACACACACACACACACACACACACACACATATATATATATATATATATATATATATATATATATATATATATATATATATATGCCGCGGCCCCCTACTCCACAAGAAATGCTCTTCACTATCAAGACTTATTATGTTAGATTAATAAATGTTTAAATATTCTCATTAATTGTAATGTAACTTTCAATAATTAACCAATGACTTCAAAGTGACAATATTAATTCTATTAATGCAAATCAAGGTCTGAGTTAAATCTTTAAAAAAAATCAATACATTTATTAACTGAATGTTATCAATGCAAAATGATAAAATTACAATACCAAAGTTATGTGATAAAAGAAAAGAACAGAAAGAAAGAAAAAAAAACAGATAAAACATTATATTTAATGTTATATAATGTTATGTATTGACTTTCAAGACAACTAGACAATTGTTATATAATTAACAGTCATGATATTTGATGAAAACAAAATCAACAATATTCAAAACTACGTCATGATTCAAATATTATAAAAGAAAATAGTAATCATTATATAAGTAATGAATTATTCAGTGTCTCTAATTTAACAAATGAATTAGATATTACGCAAAATAATCATGATCACCAGTCAAACAAAGAGCTAAATTATTATCAATATGCTCAGCGAATTAAATATACTAAAAGAAACATAATCATAAGAAAAACAAATACTTTATTATAACAAGTATAGATTAAGATGTGTTTCTATTTAAGTATAGGAGCCAATCATCAAGCAAGTAAAAATAATAATCATGACAAAAACAAATACTATCGATCTTAAAATCGATCTTACGTTCAATCGGAAATCAACAGGTCTCGTCACTTCTACATACCTCCACTGACCTATCAATCTTAGAAAGCATTTGACTATTCAATTAATGAATAAACTAACCTATCTATTATCATTAACTGTTATAAAGAAGTTATATCTAACACAATTTTAATATATACCCTTGATATCTAGTTCATTTCTTTGTTTTAGAAATTAACTATTAACACAATATTGCCGCTGAATTAGTTGAATTTGATAATCAAATTGTTTCATTACATGTTCATAAATATCTTTATTTCCTTCCTAATCCTAAATATGTTCCCGAATAGCACCCTCATGTTACTGTCTTCTATATCTTATTTTTGTCCAATATGTTCCATTACGATGGTACACTGAAATACTTCAAACGGGCTTACCGAGATGGCTACTGGACGCTACTCCGAAACCTAATCCATATTTTACGTCACAAAGCGTCCTTTTATTTCCGATTTGGAGATCATCCGGTCACGCCTTGCTGGTTATCACTTAATTATTTCTTATAGTTGGATAGATACCCGCATCAGGACTTTTCTATGCCCAGGACGTTTTAAACACTGCATTTATCATTTCAAAAATTTTCTACCACCCGATGCCCTATGACCTATATTGCGATTGATTAAAACTGCTTGTTTCGCACTCGTGATTTCTTTTTTGCTTCTGTTGGTCCATCACGTGGTGTCACCCTCTGCCACATGATGATTTTGCATCTGTGTCTTGTCCTGTTGACCGTAATTTTTTTTGTATGGAAACCCC
>NC_051387.1:36808301-36815801 GCF_015228065.2 Penaeus monodon
AACAGGGTATCACCCCCACGGGACAGCAGGCTGCCCCCCCTCCTCCGTTGCAGCAGGGTACACCTTAAATAGCAAACAAAAAACTCTCACCTCCACACACACCTACTTCTGCCTTCCCCCGGGAGGCCGGGAAAAGTTTAAAAAAAATCTAAGTTTTATCTCACATTTTTATACTCGAAATACATTTTTGATAAACCCTAAGTCTATTTATGTCCACCTCTTTAAAAGAACACGATTTTCGAGAAGACGGACAAAAATATGCAGATAAGCAAAGCCACTTTGCATCTACACGACTCCAACGTTGGCCTTTTCAGTAGCCTTGAAAATAACGGGATATTTCTTTCTCAAATAATTGTAAAATGCATGGTCAGACTGACTTGAAAATATTCGCGCTGCAGCCTCCGGGCTAGTACAGTGGTAACGTGTCGGCCCCTCATCCGAGGGGTCGGCGGTTCGCGCCCCGCCCAGGCGCGAGAAGTTGCAACTGTCGCCTGGAGGCTACTGGCTGTGGTTTGGGCACCACGGCGGGTAAGGGACTGGGGTTCAGCCGAGTCATCACCACTGACACACGTGAGCGAGTCGGCATTAGTCGACACAGGCCGGGCTCCCTCATGGCATGGCCTGGGGCAGCGCTAAAGCTTGGGGGAAAAATACTCCGGGGTATCCAGGCAATGTGCGTTAGGCCTCGGCGGATCTACCCAGATTGGACGACCCGCGAAATATTCAAGACCCGGCTCATGTGGAATATATATGCATGCATATCACACACCACACACACACACACACACACACACACCACACACACACACACACACACACACCACACACATTTTTATATATAAGATATATATTATATTTTTAAATATTATATATATATATATATATGTATTTATGTATGAATGTATATATACTTAAAACATATATAAATAAATATACATATATTATATATATAAAATATATATATATATATATATATTATATATATATATGTGGTGTGTGTGTGGTGTGTGTGTGTGGTGTGTGTGTGTGTGTGTGTGTGTGTGTGTGTGTTTTGTGGGGGGCTGTCGTGTGCATGTATATGTATATATATATATTACGTAAAAAAGAGAAAAAAAAAGGGTATATATTATATCTTAATATTATATTATAATATATGTGCATATATGTTATATAAAATTTATATAATATATATCTTATATATATATATACAATATATGTTGTGTGTGTGTGGGGTGTGTGTGTGTGTGTGTGTATGTGTGTGTGTGTGTGTGTGTGTGTGTGTTGTGGTGTGTTGTGTTTTTGTTGTGTGGTTGTATGTGTTTGTGTGTGTGTGTGTGTACAATATATAAAACATAACCACACCCCACACACGATATATATATATTATATATATAATGGATTATATTTGTATTATTATTATATATATTATATATATATATATATATTTATATTTGTATATATATGTGTGTGTGTGTGTGTGGTGTTTGGTGTGTGTGGTGTGTGTGTGTGTGTGTGTTGTATGTGGGGTGGGGTGTGCGTGTGTATGTGTGGTGTGTGTGTGTGGTGTTGTATGTATGATGTTGTATGTGTAATTATATATATATTAATATTATATATTATATATATTATATATAATATATTAATTAACATGCGTTTGGATTCGTTTGGCCTGTCTCGTTTGTACGTTACTTAAAAGGATGTATATCATCAAAAGTCATTTCAATATCAAAGGGATCATACATATTTCATTACTCTATTGCCTGAGTTCATTCTCTCTCTCTCTCTCTCACATACACACACATGCATACATATAGTGTATATATATATATATATATATATATATATATATATATATAATATATATAAAATATATATATATGTTTGTGTGTGTGTTGTGTGTGTGTGTGGGGTGTGGTGTGTGTGTGTTGTGTTCTAATATAATAATAATAATAATAATAATCTAAAAATAAAATAATAATAATAATAAAAAAAAATAATCAGCACCCCATCATCGGTTTATTGATTTTCATGCAGCCAGAGGCTGAAAATATACATAGAAATACAGATAAAGAGACAAACTTTATATACATAAACATATAAACAACACATAACAACAAAATAGACAGATAAACAAAAGCCAAGTACAAAATCAGGTGAGCTAGGATTGGACAAGTAAAAATGGACTAGTGTTCGTTGATGAGTCGGACTAGAGTGGGTACTGTGCTCCGGTGGTAGCGGTTAGTGCGGGCCCTGATGGGCACCAGTTTGTTGGCGGCGCGTAGGGCCCGGCGAGGCGGCGGCGCATCGTGGGGCAGCAGGTCACGGTGGCGTGGATGGCACAGCAATTTTAGACCAAACTGCTGCAGTGATGTTGAGTAGTGAGCGGCGAGGGAGGTGAGGCCTAGGGCAGCCAGGGCGCTGTCATAGCTGGATGACAGGGCCGAGAATGATCTTGGCTGCCCTTTTCTGCCCCCTCTCAAGTTGTAGCAGCTGGGTGGCGGTGAGGGAGGAGGACCAGGCGGGGGAGGCGTAGGTCAATTTAGGCAGGATAGCCGGTAGATATTCTGACGCTCCGGGAGTGGAACGCCAAGGGACTTGAGGCGACGCAGCATGTGAAGCCTGTACGAGGCAGACCTCACAATGTCTCTGACGTGCTGCGTCCAGGAGAGCTTATCGTCGATGGTGACGCCGAACACCTTGGCGGAACGGACTACGACGAGCGGGTGGTTGTCCAGCGTAAGGATGGGCGAGGGGGCGGGGTTGGTGGAGAAGTCGAACTGCATCACAACTGACTTCTGGCGATTGATGGTGACGTGATTTGCGGTGGTCCAGGAGAGGAGGTTGTCGAGGGTGCGCTGGATGGCGAGTGGTCGGGGCAGGAACTATAAATGGCGGCGGCGATGGTCGAGTCATCCACGTATTTCCAACGATGCTCGGTATCGAGGAGAGCGTCGATAATCATGTGTATGTGTGTATGTGTGTGTGACGAAAATAGAACAATTATTGACAAGCTACGGTAATATAAATAGAAATGCTTGGCAAAACAATGTACATACTAACACTGAAAACCACAAGTTTAGATATAAGAAGAGAATGAACTTTCTTCAATATCATAGTTAACTCATGATATACCACTACTTTGCGGTACTATACGGATAACCTGCACATTAATAAAGTATTGTTGACAAAATTTTAAACGGGGAATTGCTAGTTTGTGTCTCCTATTTATTTCATATTTGATATAGACAAAAAAGTTTTTTTTTTCATTATTATCATTAAAAATCGTTTTTTTTTTTTTTTTTTTTTTTTTTAGTTTATTATTTGTGTTTACACATGATGGCTCCACGAGTATTAATAACCAAGGAGTCAGTTACTAGTCCTTCTTTTTCTTGATTTTCCGAAAGTTTATTTTTTATTCCTTATTACTAGTAGCATTTTGATAACATTGTGATAATAATAATGTCAATGATAGTGATAACAGTATCGATGTCACTAGCCTAAGAAAAAAAATCACGAACATTTAAGGAATTGGGAATTCCGTGTACAAAAGGTCAGCACACAGTTCCATGAATCTACCGCCCTCCTTCCCCCCCCCCCCCCGTTCCTACGTTCTCTAGCATTTGATTCAAAACACTTTCAAAACATTTTTCTAGGCGAGTCAAGAGACCATATCATTAAGAGTACAGCGAAGAAAATAACTATGATATCCTTTTTAAAGCGTGCGTGAAATCATAAAGCGTTTTATCACTAGATTATTATTTTTTTTGTGTGTGTGTGTTAAACAAAAGTAAACGGCTAAAATATCATGCAGCCTATTTACATATTTAGACGTAGCTATGTGCGATCGTTTGAGCAACCAATCATCCAGAAAGGTCATTGTTTTGGCTTCATGCCAAACAAAGGGGGACCCGAAACAGTGCAAATTCGGAGAGGAAAGTTTCATTCTGGAGAAGTTTGTATCGAATATCGAAAATCACCTCGGCATAACTTGGTGCTTATATAACGGCCCGCTAGGACAGAGAAGCAACAGATGCACAATAAGCTTAATCTTCAGACATCATATGAATCACGAAAGGGGCTAAATGCATAGGCTTAGATTGCATAAATATCTCCCTACTGCACTTCATCATACTTGTGTGTGTGTGTGTGTGTGTGTGTGTGTGTGTGTGTGTGTGTGTGTGTGTTGGTGTGTGTGTGTGTGTGTGGTGCGTGTGTGTGTGTGTGTGTGTAAAATAAGTATCGGTGCACTATATACACGAAGGATAGTGAAAAGTAGTGGTCGACTATCAAATGCATGCTGTAGAACGTATGGATATTACAAACAATAGGAAAGGCCTTTTTTGTAGCATCTTCAAAACCCCTAACACATGCTAGCCCTCTGTTGCACATTACTGGAACTCCAGGAACAACTTTTTGTTTGTATGTCTTGTTACAATGTGATACTCTCTGACCTGCCAATCGGAGCACGATACTTTGTAATACATTTCGCAAACGTCTCAGTTAGGGATTTATGTTTTCATTGATCACGAATCATATCGTATGTCTCTTGATCTGAAATCACATATAATTTGCATAAAATATGCTTTATTTCAGGGTCAAATACAAATACAAATTATTTCAAGACATCACCGCTGTCAGGCGTACGAAAACCCATCAACCAAAATCAGCTGTCTCACACACGGAGCCCCAACGGATTGTTTACATTTAACCCGTTAAACCAAAAAATAACGGTTGTTAATGGTAAGGAACTCTTCATTATCATGGGTAAAAGCGGGGAATTTTTATTTTACTTCTGGTAGTTTATAGCATTATGGATTAAATCACACAAAAAATTATGTATCAGTATACATTTGTGCAGTTTCCTTAAAAATGGTTCACTAATAACAGTTGTAAAAAATATGTGAAAAAAGAAACCGAGAAAAAGGAAATATTTAATTTTCGCAATGAATAAAAGCGAATTGGCTGAAGTTGCCATTTCGGAAGTTGCCATTTCGGATTTTCATCAAGACGAAGGTGGGTTACTAATGTTTGAATATATATATATATATATATAATATATATATATATTATTATTATATATATATATATAATATAAAATAATTTAATATATATATAAATTTTATATATATAAATATCGTGTGTAAATATATAATATAATTATATATATATAACTTTATATTTATATATATATATATATATATATATATATATATATATATATTGATATTGATATTAATGCTGATAATGTCAAGGTTAATGATGGTGATAATGTCAGTATCCATCTGTCTGGCAACGTAGGACTAGCGAGCTGCCAATGTGGAATATCATCGATTGTGGTTTGCACAACTGGTTAATAACGTGAATTACACTGCTTGTCATTCCGATGTCTTCTCTGTTGACACCGTTCAGCTTCATTATTACTTTTAATATAACGTTTATATAGTATTTATGAATATTATTTAGTATTCCACACTGACAAGAATGAAAGGGTTCGAATGAAACAGTCGAACCTCGACAGTTACATCTACACGGGTATACCAACCGAATAATTGACGTCACTAGTTAATTTCTCAGAATATTTCGCCATGTTTAACAAATCTTTGGACACATCTGGGATAGTTATGCCTCTCACTGCACATACATACAAACACAGACACACACACACACACACACAAACCCACAAAAAATATAAAATATATATATATTATATATATATATATATATAATATATATATAAATATATATATATATATAATATATATATAACTTTTATTAAACTATATATATATTACTATATAATATATATTATATATATATATATATATATATATATATATGTAAATAAAGGTGTGTTGGTGTGTGTGTGTGTGTGTGTGTATGTGTGTGTGTCTGTTTGTGTAAAAGGGACAGTCTGAAAAAACGCTTTCCGTTATGATGTTTATTTTTCAGCATATGCTCCACTAGGGCAATACACTTCTGCAAACGTTGATACCAGCCTTAAGTCCGCCTGAGTAAAACTGAGGGTCATGTGATCCGAACCATGACAGCAGCTCTTTTTACATCTTCAACCGATGAAAAGTTGGTACCTTTCATTTTTAGGTTTGGAAACAAACAAACAAAAAAGTCTGATGGGGCTAAATCGGGGTTGTAAGGTGGATGTCGGAAGATTTCCCACCGAAATTCACGTAGCACGGCTCTTATCTGCTGAGCGCCGTGAGCGGGTGCATTGTCGCGGTGGAAGAGAACGCGTTAATGCAACTTTCTCAAAATGCATTCATAATAAGCAGATGTAATTGTTCTCTTGCTGTCGAGGAAGTCAACCAGCAAAATCCCCTCTACATCCCAGAAGACAGTGGCCATGACCTTTCCTCTTTCCTTTGAATCAATTTTGTCTTCGGGACCGTAATGGTAGTCATGTTTCATTCCCTGTCACAATTCTCTGCTTCAGAGTCCTCATCCGACTTGTTCAAAATTTCCACTGTAAGATCTACCTTTCTTTGCTGCTGATGTGAGCTCAACAGCCTAGGGACCCATCGAGCAGAAAGCTTGTTTAGCTCCAAACTCTCCACCAGAAATGTGTGTGTAGAACCCACAGAGTTTTGAGTGTGTCTGCTACTGATTCAGTGGATAATCGTCTATCCTTTCAATCATGTCGCGCGAACAACATCAATTTTTCCTCACAAACTGACGTTGATGGCCTGCCACTGCGGGGCTCATCTTCAATTTCATTTCTTCCATTTCAGAACCGATTTATCCATTTGTAGGTTACTGATTTCTTTGGGGCATTGTCACCATAAACTTGTTCCAGAGCGTCAATGACTTGCCTATTTTCCTAACCGAGTTTCACCATGAATTTAATGCTTGTCCTGGCCTCGATTTTGGTCGATTCCATGAAGAATGGAAAAACACTCTTCCGTGCTGATACAATGAAAGAAAAACCCACAATACAAAAAATAGATTTATTGAAAATGAGACAACAGTTTTGAAATCCATCCTCAGACCTGAGGATGGAATCCAGGGGGATTTCGAAATTGTAGTCATGTTGCTTGAATGGTGCCTGTCTTGCAACTGGCGTCGATGAGTTATTACTTGCATTTATGGGTTCATGTTTATGTGTATATGTATATAAATGAATATAAATATATACATATATGTTTATATATATACATATGTATGTATGAATGCATATATATTATATATGTATATATATATACATGCATATACACACACACACACACACACACACACACACACACACACACACACACACACACACACACACACACACACACACACACACACACACGTGTGTGTGTGTGTGTGTGTGTTTGTGTTTGTGTATGTATATATATATATATGTATATATATATATGCATATATATACATATACATACATATATATGTATGTATATATGTATATATATATATATATATATATATATATATATATATATTATATATGTATGTATGTATGTATGTATGTATGTATGTGTATAGATT
>NC_051387.1:36820801-36823301 GCF_015228065.2 Penaeus monodon
AATGGAACCCAAAAAGGAAGTGCTGTTTAAAGAACAATGAGCTTCTTTGCGAGTATTTTTTAAAAGAAATCCGGCTCATTATTATGAACATGAAAAGATATATGCCTGGAAAAGGGATGGTGCCAGATTTTGAATACATATCTTTGAGAAGCACGATAGAGGCATTCCCTCTCAGAGGAATAAGGGACACCCTCCGCTAAACTGCAGGACACGGTGGTCAATACGAAGCCACTGGCGTAATTTTGTGTGTTTGTGTGTAAGTGTAAAAGAGAGAGAGAGAGAGAAACAGGAGAGAGCAGATATAGATAGAGAGAAGCAGAGAGGATACGAAGAAGAGCGAGAGAGAGAGAGAGAGAGAGAGTAGAGAGGAGAGAGAGAGGCAGAGAGAGAGAGAGACATATCGTAAGACGATCGATCTTCTTAGCTGCTCGGGAGATAATGAGAGAGAGAGAGAGAAGGAGAGAGAAGGAGAGAGAGAGAGTAGAGAGAGAGAGAGATAAATAGATAGAGATTGTCTATTGATGTAAACATACATCAAAGGAGTCTGAGACAATCTAGATCTAGATACATTAAACACACGAAAAATATCCTTACAGTTTCAAATTCACAGTACAACAGACAGTAACAAGCGAGTGTAAAATATATGCGTGATGTTTGACATGCATATCAAGAGGGGTCAGGAATGAGTTCCTTCTTGGCCCCTCGCCTTCCTATTACGAGCTCACAATAATACGAGATATGTAGATGAACTAATATTCATAATGTTTTATCATTAACATGATTTCTGGCATATCAAACAGCCTCTCAAAGGGATTACATTATTTTATAAGCATCAGCTGATACCCTCTGACAGGTAGACAGGGTAGACAACTGTTTGGTTACCTGCAGATAGTATCTTTCTCTCTACCCATTCGTCTCATTTCTTCTCTTTTACCTGTCGCATGCTTAGAATGCATTTATTTGGTGTCTCATTGTTCGCCGTCGCCTTTTGTCTTATTCATCCACGACCTTATTCCTCTCTAACGTGGCAGACTATTCTCACACGAAAACTCTCTGTAATCTCAACAGATATACAGCATTATTCCACTCGGTGAGGGTAACTTCCTGCTCTGCGAAACCCTAATTATCTTAATATTTCATGAAGATAGTCTTAGGCGTGGATGAATGACATTTTTTCCACTTAATTATTTTCGATAAAGACAAGAAAACCTTCCATCCAGAGTATTCATTCTTTTTGCTCTAAAAATATTTCTTTCGATGCATAGCTATTGCATTGCATCTTTCTAGCTAGTTTAATGTCATCGATAAGGACATGTTCCTATCCTCCCCGTCGCCCGTTCTCACCGCTGCTTATTGAGAAAAAAAATCTAGCATAACATTGAAAGTTCTGCTAACACATAATTAAATGGGTGATATTATTATTATACATATGTGTCTATGTATATGTATGTATTCATAAGCAGGGAGGAAATTCTGTTACTTTTTTGTATTACTTCCCTCTATGTTGTCGTCCTTAAAGCCTTAATTATTCCGGAACATTGACTAAATTATGACTTTAAATGTAACACTCTTTGGCCATTATCCCGGAGCGCAGTGAGCAAGCGAAATGACTCTACTTAAAGAGAGAGAGAGAGAGAGAGAGAGAGAGAGAGCGAGCGCTGAGAGAGGCGAGAGAGAGAGGGAGAGAGAGAAGAGAGAGAGAGAGAATAGAGAGAGAAAGAGGAAGAGAGAGAGAGAGAGAGAGAAAGAAGAGGAGAGAGAGAGAGAGTAGATAGATGAGAGAGAGAAGAGAGAGAGAGAGAGAGATGAGAGAGCGAGAGAGAAGAGAGAGGGATTGAGATAGAGAGATAGGAGAGAGGCGGAGAGAGAGAGAGCGAGCGAGAGAGAGATGAGCGATAGATATAGAGTATAGCTGTCGAGAGAGAGAGAGTAGATATAGGGAGTCGATCTAGAGTAGAGAGAGTAGAATAGATAGTATATAGAGAGAGCGAGAGGAGAGTAGAGAGAGGGTGGAGGTAATGGAGAGAAAGTAGAGAGCAGAGAGAGAGATAGAGAGGAGAGAAGTGGTGGGGAGTCGTATCGGAGAGAGATGATAGAGAGAGAGATTAGAATATAGATAGATGAAAGATAGTATAGAGAGAGAGATATTATATACATATTATTATATGATATATTATATGCTGATATATAGATATAGATAGATGATATGCTGATTAGATATAATGATATAGATAGAGAGATAGATAGAGAGAGAGGCGGATAGATAGGATTAGAGAGAAGAGAGAGAGATGAGAGAAGATAGAGAGAGAAGAGAGAAGAGAGAGGTCTTCTTCTCTTGCAACAAGCTCGTTCCTTCGTCGGCTGGTTAGCGCTGGTCGTTTTCCTCCCGAAGCCTTATTTTCCGCGGGTCTCTTGGCCGTCCACCCGGCCAATTTATATGTAAATATTCGCCTTGGTAAATACGACACGTCTCGGAGAAAAGGGGGACGTCCCCGGGACT
>NC_051387.1:36833301-36838301 GCF_015228065.2 Penaeus monodon
ATTATATTATCATTATTATTCTTATCATTATTATTATTATCATTATCATTATTATTTTATTATTATTATTATTATTATTATTATCATTATTATTATCATTACCATCATATTCATCATTATCAATATCACCAGTCAAAATTGTGCTTCAGATCGCCCATTTTCCATTACATTCTACATGAATTTGGCCATTTCGTTTTCTTTGATGAACGCAGTAACAAGAATCATCAACATTTATTTATAGTGCAATTCAGGATCAGAAAAAAGAGAAAAAAAATGCATGTTCAAGTATTTTTATTTCTATTTATTATTTCCCCCTCAGTTTATCTTCCAGAAACACCGTGGAGGCAGTTTCCTCACTGTATGATTTCTTAAAGAAAGAAAGAAAAAAAAAATCTGAATATGTATGCATCTTACTGCTGCCTTTCCACGTTCGTAGAAATTCAGCTGGAGTCCGTCTGTACGTTGCTCGTGCATCGAATTTAGTAATGTCTCTCGTCCTTGGCCTTTTCATGTTCTGCAAAAGAATGACATACTGACTTATTAAATTCGGCGGTTTTCCCGATGAGCTAGACCATGGTATGCAGATGATCCATGGTTTAATCTCCACATCTGATACATGTTTTTTTTATCGTGGCTCTTTCTTCTACTTAATCTATTCGTAAGACTTTTTAAAAGAAAAGGTTATGTATATTTGATAAGTTAGGAAGTCGACAGTTACCAAGACTTTTTCTGATTATTTTCAGCAGGTTAGAAAGTTACATTTCACCATGATTCGGGAGATGCCTTTTGGATGTACATAATTAAAACAGACTGTTCATTCATCATAAATCTCTACGCGTGCATCCTCTAGAGGGTCTACTGACATGAGATCTATTGGAATTTATCTCTCTTTTCCTACTTTCAAAAGCATATCCTACACCTCTAGAGAAATCTGACTACTCTACTACAGACTACTCTGCTACTAGAGAAATCTTGTAGCAGAGTAGTCTGTACTCTGCCACTTTTATTACATTACTTGAGTCCACCGATGTATTCTTGGGTTGGATTGTATCATTTGCTGAGTGCAATTCTCCGTGTTCGTCAACTTGCATTTTATAACCTTCCCTTGTTAATGTTTCAGAGAGCCCTGTTCTTGCTTCACTAAAGCTAATTTATGCGGCATTTCAACGTTTTTTTTCCCTCGGTTTCTCTTCTCTCTGGTCTTTTATTTGCAAGGTTGTTTAGTTCTGCTCTTATACTTTCCTCCTTCTTTATTTCTAATTTGCATATTTCTCCTCTTTTGCATGAGATACCTTGTTGTTTTTAAGGATATAGCTTCTTTTGTGACATTTACATTTCCTTTCACTGGTTCTCTCTTGTATAAATATAAAGTATATTCTCATTACGAATGTTGGTATATAGGCAGATAGATAAATACAGATATGAATAGATAATTCCCCCTCTCCCTCTCTCCCCATCTCTCTCTCTCTCTCTCTCTCTCTCTCTCTCTCTCTCTCTCTCTCTCCGTCCTTCTCTTTTTCTTTTTCGCTCTCCTTCCCTCTCTCTCGGCGCATGACTACATGAATACCCACATCAATATCTTATTTCCTCTTTCATCCTTGGCATACTTCACTTGGTTTTCCGATCATACACGTGGCACTTTCCCATGTGAGTGCCAGTATGCCACTGAGAGAATATCTGATGAAACCGTCTTATCTTATACTTTAATTTTCAAAGAATATTATGTATCGATTCTAAGGGACGCTTATAGAACTGGAATGATGGAAACTCGTTTAATCAGAAGCCAGCATGATTTTTAATGTTTATATTTGGTTGTTATCTCTAATGAAAATTCAAGAGAAAATGACAAAAATAATGATATATGTGATTACTGGGATGATGATGATGGTGGAGGAGTAGGAGGAGGAGGAGGAGAAGGATAATCATAATAACAATACTGAAAATGACAGTGATAAAGATGATAATAAGATAATGCAACAATAATAACTATTATAATAGTAGAGAGAGAGAGAGAGAGAGAGAGAGAGAGAGAGAGAGAGAGAGAGAGAGAGAGAGAGAGAGAGAGAGAGAAGAGAGAGAGAGAGAGAGAGAGAAGAGTGAGAGAGAGAGAGAGAGTAAGAGAGAGAGAGAGAGAGAGAGAGAGAGAAGAGAGAGAGAGAGAGAGAGAGAGAAGAGAGAGAGAGAGAGAGAGAGAGATTGATTAAGAAGATATCAAAACAATAGCAATCATAATAATCACAATACAATAATCACAGAAAAAAAAAATATTTGCTACATTCCTCTCGTGACTTTCCGCTACATAGAACTCGAGGCATTCCGCTAGATAGAGCGAAGAATGCTAAGCCCACGAAGAACTTTGCGCTGCTTTTGTACCGCTGGCCATCCAAAAGAGGTGGCACTCAGGGCGGCCGGGCACGGGGAAGGAACGACATCTTAAGGTAGCTCAAGAAGAAGGGAACTTCCTCTTGAGACTCCTCGAGAAAAAAGGAAACTCTCGTCTCAAGGACGCTTCCCCCCCCTCCCCCCTTCTCCCCGCTTGGAAAAAAAGGAAAAAAAGAAAATGGCGGTAAGTATGCAGTTACATAAGTCCGTTACACGTTTTGTGCATTTTGTATGTTGCTTTTCTGAATGCTAGTTGTCTTGTTTGCGTCATTTGGCAGAGGATTACCTGCATGTTGAACCATATGTTTGTATGTATGCATGTATGTATGTATGTATGTATGTATGTACGTATGTTTGTATGTATGTATGTATGTATGTGTGTATGTATGTGTGTATGTATGTGTGTATGTATGTATGTATGTATGTATGTATGTATGTATGTATGTATGTATGTATCTATGCACGTATGTATGTAAAAACATACGTGCATACATACATACATAAGTATGCATCCGGGATCTACCCAACCGTCTGTTCATCTATTTACCTATTTAGGCGTATATATAGTGATAGATTTGAGAAACAGACAGACAGACCGACATACAGACTGGCAGGTAGATAGACAGATAGACAGACACACAGATAGACTGACGTGTAGACAGACAGGTAGATAGAAAGATATTTAGATGGATAGTCAAATATTTAGATAGAAAAATAGACCGACAGACATACATAAAGATAGACAGCATATTTATACTACATACAAATGAAATGTGGAACAGGTATCAGTTTCACTATACTGCTGCTATTCTGAGAAGATCATGCACACTAAATGCATGCAGCCATGTAGTAATGCCTTCCACTAGCATCCTCGGGCAGATCGACAAGCAAGAGAACGTATTTCTGAGCAGACGTTCGGCATTACACAAGATGAAACACAATATCCTACCATTATTTTATAAGTTTAATGAAAATGATATTGATCATTATTATCATTATCATTGTGATTATGATAATTATAATTATAATTATCATGACTACACCGTTATGAACACCACCATCATCTTTGTTATTGTTATTGTTTTGACGTTGTTTTCATTACCATTTTTTTACGAAGTGAAAGAGAACCAGACTACCGTGCGTAAGTATAAGATTGAATGCATAGCGTGACACGAAGCAGAACGGAAAGATTGTGTCAGTTGGAGTTCCTCGAAAAAGGAATTCGAAAATTGCATTTCACGTAAGCTATAATCATAATAACAAAAGCGATGAGTCATTTGGATGAAAAATACTGCCTGTCAAGAAATCAGAGGACAGGAATGCGAGATATTAATTTTCTGTTCCGAACTTGATAATATGCTTTATTTCGACTTGAGGGCAGTGCATATGCATACACACAGAATGATGTTCCGTCGTTAATCTGGGGAAGTCAAACAAGGACCAATGATAAAACTGCGAGAGGAAAAATTAGCCAGGTAAATGCCTTAGTATGAGCAAGCAAGGAGAAAACATGAGAAGAATGCTTTAATGGGAACACCAGGGAATTAGCAAGGGAACTGGCAAAGTGTGCAGGCACCTTAAATAATTCTAGGCCCATAAAAATGATAACTGACACAGGCACCGATGTCCTTCGAGAAATGGAAATGGCTATCAGCAATCAAGGATTTTCAAATACAAACGAGACAGACCAACAGAATTTAGGCAAATTTTGCCCCCCATTAAAAATAAAAATGAAAATATAAGTGTAGAAACTAACAAAACATAAAATGTGAAATGTAAAATAGAGGTACAAATCTTTAAAGATATAAAAATGAAGAGAAAATTTAACTAATGACCAAATAAAACTGTAGATTAGGATACAGTTGTTAAGCCTCATCTACAAAACAAGAAATAAGAATTACACAGAAACAATTATATACACATAATAAAAAAAAGTCAGCCCAGCAGAAGCAGACTCCAGCACAAGGAGAGTCAATCCCATTTCCTGGTAGGAACTGGGCTCACACAGACCGACAACGAACCAGAAGAAGCCACGTCCCAGAGGTAAGAAGCCAGTGGAAGCCAACAAGGAGCCAGTCTTGTCAGCAGCTGAAAGGAGGATAAGAGTTGAGTGAGACATGACCGCAATCCAACCTGCTGCGACGAAATCGTGTCCCTCCACTGAAAGGTTTAGAGTGGGCGAGGGACGGCCATGAAAGGACCAAATTGAAGGAGATCATTTTCGTTCCGTGGCACAAACACTGACATGGCGGCGGTGAATACAACTCCCGAGATCGCCTTGCGGGGGGAGGGGGTACTCTCATGCTATATACTCATACAAGTAATGTGTGGATGTGTATATATATATATATATATATATATATATATATATTATATACTATATATTATATATTATATATACTATATATATATATATATTATATATATATATATATATAATATATATATATATATATATATATATATATATATATTATAATATATATATTTATTGTGTGTGTGTGTGTGTGTGTGTGTGTGTGTGTGTGTGTGTGTGTGTGTGTGTGTGTGTGTGTGTGTGTTGTGTGTGTGTGTGTGTGTGTGGTGTGTGTGTGTGTGTGTGTGTGTGTGTGTGTGGT
>NC_051387.1:36845364-36847864 GCF_015228065.2 Penaeus monodon
TATATATATATATATATATATCCCTAATGTATATAATTAGAATTATTATTATACCCATTTTAAAATTATATTTGCTATAATTAAACCTCATAAAAAATTTTATAATAAAAAAAATATAAAATTAAATCAAGAAAAATATAATAGGGGCCGCGGTGGCCGAAGGGTTTAAAGGCGTTCCGGGACTGTCACGACGGCAATCTGGAAGGGTTCGAAGGGGGTTCGAAGTCCACCAGCCGGGGCCAACCGGTTCCCCCTTGGGGAAAAAAAAAGGAACACCACTCTTCCTAAAGGGAACGGGGGTCCAAACCCAAAGGCCCCAACATGGGGTAAATAAGATTGACTCGTTAAAAACCACGGGGAGAAAAGGGAAACACCGTTAAAAAGAAAATATGGAATCCATGATCTCGGCCCCCCTTGCCAATTTAAACGTGGACTTTTACCACGGGCTTTGGGTTTAAAGTGAGTCAACCCGGGGCCGTTTGGTTCCCCGGGGAAAGAGGCCTTAGGGGTTGGAAGCAACAAAGTTGAAACCAAATAAATAGAAGAATGAAAAAAAGGAAAACACCCACTCTCCTTAAAGAACTGGGAGACCCACCACACCACACAAACACCACAAAAAGAACACAATTGGGTTCATTTTTTTTGTTTTTAACTCCCTTTTATAAAAAAGGTTTTTTATTTTTTCTTTTTATATATATATATTATTTGAATCTTTTTTTTATATTTTAAACAATTAAAATAATTTTTGTGGTGGGCTGAGTTGGGTTATCCTTGTCACTTGAAGCATTACCCAAATTTTTTCGAGGCAGTTTTTTCCCTTTTGGTTTTTGGAGCTTTAAGTCCCCGCGAAGTGGCAAAAAGAACCTTTAAATTTTGGTTAAAAAAATTTTTAAATGACCCCCTTGCAGTCCCCCCCCCTCTTTTTTCTCTTCCTCGGTAATTTTCCCAAACCCAAAACCCAACTTCCCACAATTATTTTCTTTTTTTGGTTTTTTCCCAAAAAAATGTGGACTTGCTATGTTTCCCCCCGTATAGTGTCAATTTAATTTAATTTCCTTTTCCGTAGTTCATCTAGCCCTTCACAGCATTTCTTAACCCCTTATTTTCAGTGGCCCCCCTCTTGAGGATTAGGGGTGGGGCAAGTTCCTTTCCGGGAGAAAGCCCCCGGGGGTTTTTGGAAAAAATTTCTTTATTATGGTTAATTTTTCTTGGGGTGGCTTCCCCACCCCTTCTGGTTAGGCTTCGGTATTCCTTCCCGGGGCTGGCCTATTTCCCCGGAAAACCCTCGAATAATTCCCGTGGAATTGGTCATGTTTTCTACCCTGGCCAAGGCTTGCATTAAGTAACTATTATATCTAAATTGTACTGATAAAGGAGAAATACTTTAGCGGTATTATGATTAAAGCAAGTATACTATAATAGTATAGTACTTAAAATAAGTGTGCTATATCAGTACTATATTTGAAATACGTATGCTATCCCGGTACTGTATATAAAAGTGTATCATATAAATGATATCAGTATTGTATGTAAAACATGCCTGATATACTTATTTTATATAAAGTAAGTATGCTATATCGGTACTGCAGAAAACCAGTGCACTGTTCTACACTAATATTGTAAAAGCAAATACGATATATTGATGCTTTATATAAATCAAGCACAAGCCTATCTAACGATATTGTATATTAATCAAGTATGCGTTAACCTATTGTGTAGAAATCAGAATATAAAAGGAAAGTTTAGTATTAATAGTTCTTCATTACCATTCACCATGGTTTTGATATAAGTGTTGCATCGTATTGCAACAGTGTGCCAAATTTCTAGGTTATTTTAGCATCGACTTTAAATCTAAAGACTATTCTTTATGGCATAGCTTAATATCGTGCTTCCTATCGATATTTTTTCGATGTAGTAGTCTAGGTTTGACCCAGTGTAGATATGTCATAATTACATCGACCGCGCTCATTTTTCAAAGAACATTGCCCAAGAAATGTTATAATGAGTCCATAGAGAGATACTTACACTGGAATCAGTATAAATTCTAACATGCATTTTTTTTTTTTTTTTTTTGCGCGCGCGTGTGTGGTGTGTATGTGTGTGTTCCTGTATGTATGTGTGTGGGTGTGCGTGTCTGTATGCGTGTATTTGTCTGTTTCCGCCGCCTTTTTGTGTACCCTAACTTCTTTTTGTACAGCTTTTGCTCATGCTATCTTGACACACAGTACCTACATAAAGCAGTGCCAGTATGTGGAAATTTATTCGATGCTAATGAGCAAGCTATTAAGTTACTTAAATTCATGCAAATTGGGTAGATTGCCTGTATCCGGGGAATATGCATGTCATTCGGAAAAGGTTATATGTACCTGTACATATACATATACACATACACATATACACATATATACATATATACACAAACACACGCACACACAAAAAAACACGCACACACAAAACCACACACACACACACACACACAGCCACACACACACACATACAC
>NC_051387.1:36855364-36857864 GCF_015228065.2 Penaeus monodon
TAATGCTCCTCTTAAACCAATGTCATACAGCTTCATGAGTATGCCATGCTTCCAAGTCGTATCGTAAGCCTTTTCAAGGTCAAAGAAGACTGCTAACATGTGACGTCGCTGTGCGAAGGAATTCTGTATAGCAGTTTCCATCCTCACAAGTGCATTTGTGGTCGATCTCAATTTTCTAAAGCCATATTGATATGGAGTCAACACGTTTTCTTTTTCTAGCAGCCATGTCAACCTGAAGTTTACCATTTTCTCCATCAGCTTGCAGATGCAGCTGGTGAGAAAAATTGGTCTGTAATTTCCTGGTGTGGAAGTATCTTTGCTAGGTTTAGGAACAGGAATGATTATAGCCTCTTTCCATGTGGATGGCACTGTGCCCTCCCTATAGATCCTATTGAATAAGTCCAACAGGAACTTCTGGGAGCTCTCCAGTAAATGAGATATCATTTGATATGGGGCAGTCTTACGGCAGAGCTGCAAAGCAGAGTCCATCTCCTTGCGCAAAAATGGCAAGTTGTATGGAAGTTCTGCTGAATTCCTACTGAAGAACGACACTGGGTGTTGTTCCTGTTCAGCACGAAGAGTGGAGAATCGAGCAGTGTAAGATGCTCCAGAGGAGATCTCTGCCATGGATTTAGCTAGCTCATTAGCAATATCTTTTTTGTCTGTGATGATTATGCCATCTATCTTCAGAGCAGGTTGTGATATGGATGTGCTCTTTCCAGCAATCTTACGCACCCATGCTAAGGGGGTCCCAGAGTTAATTGAGGAGACATAATGTCTCCACGACGTCCGTCTAGCCTCCTTTAGTACGCGCCTGGCCTTGGCTCGGGTCTTTTTGTAACTGATCAAGGTTACAATGCTGGGGCGTCATTTCAACTGCCTTAATGCAGCTTTCCTTGCTCTGACAGCTTGTTGGCATTCATCAGACCACCATGGTACTGGAGGTGGACGGTACTGTCCGCTACTTTTGGGAATGGATGCTTCTGCTGCAAGGTGAATTCGTGATGTGAAGTGATTAACAGCATCTTGAACACAGTGGAAATCATTAACAGATCCTTGCAATACTGCAGTTGATCTAAAAAGATTCCAGTCTGCATGTTCAAGTCGCCATCTCTGCACTCCATTGACTGGAATACCACTCACCTCCTCCAAAATTATTGGAAAATGGTCGCTTCCATGTAAGTCTTCCATGACCTGCCAAGTGAAGTTCAACTGTGAATCAGGTGAACCTATTGATAGGTCTATATTGGAGAATGTCCCAGTTTGAACTTGGAAATGTGTGGGAGTGTCACTGTTCAGTAAAACTGCATCTACTCTTAAGAACAAGGACTCCAAGGCCCTTCCTCGAGGGTTGCACAAAGTGTCTCCCCAGAGGTGATGCCGACCATTGAAATCTCCCAAGAGTAGAATGTATGTTGCAACTGCCTAAGTAAATCTTCCAAATCATCTATGTTGAGATTATGTGGAGGAAGGTAGATGGATGCAACAGTGTAAGGTCGTGTCAAGCCTATTCTCACAGCCTTCACCTGCAGTGTTGTCTGCAGGTGGATGGCCTGGAAAGGAATATCCTGACGTACCATTACTGCTACTCCTCCATGAGGTCCATTGTAAAGGTCCCATAATGGGCTTGAACTTGGAATCCTCTCAGGGAAATGGTACAATTTTCCCTGGTCATAATCTCTTGTAGACATACACAAACTGGATTATATGAAGCTATCAGATATTGCAGTTCTTCCCATTTTGCATGTATTCCCTGACAGTTCCATTGGATTAGGGTATCCAGTTCTATAGATTATTTCTTCATAAGGTGTTTGGCAGCGCCTGTGGTCAAGGTTTGCCTCACACCTTTAAGCTGTCCCTTTCCATGATCCTGGGAGTACCTTTTTAATGGTTGTTTACCTGTGGAATTAGTTTCCACAGGTTTCCCTTGGACAGGTTCAGGATTTCTTTGCCTGGGCAAAGGGCGTGCCTGAGCCTTTACTTCAGGGGCATTCTGCCTAGCAGCGGAGGCCCCTGTGGATGTGGTGGCAGCTGGAGCTGTCACCGTTGAGGCCTCTGGAGCCTTAAATGTTGGCTCCAAAGACCTTACTTTGGGAGGAGGAGTCTCCTCAATAGACCCCTCACTACTACTCCGTTTCTGGTGGAACAACTCACCAGAGGCAGTGTCAGCAATTTGCGACTGAGGGTTAAAGGAAGTGGCAGAGTGTGTGTTGTAAGAAGCATTGGAGGGGATGGGCTAGAACTGAAGCAAAGGACTTACCTGGCTGTGCAAATAGCACACGGGCACGTCGCTTTGCCTCTGGAAAAACTAACTTTCTCCTTGCTTCTTATTACCAATACTTCCTTTTCAAATCTGTATCTTTTACACTGCTTTGAAGAAGCTTCATGAGCCTCTTTGCAGTGGTAACAGCATATTGGACCTGGACAGTTGTCATCTCCTTGATGACCTGTTGTACCACACCTTACACATACTCTTGGTTGCCCATTTTCTTTAAAACGG
>NC_051387.1:36880364-36885364 GCF_015228065.2 Penaeus monodon
TATCAAAATATTCAAGGATGACCAGGGGCACCTTACGCAAATAAAGAAAATTATTTCAACCCCTGCTATAAGTCTCCGTGGAAAGGAACTGGGGACCCTACCACGTACTCACTCCAAGAGCATCATAACATGAAAACTACAATTAAAGTATCATGCTGTGACCACGGCGGCTCAAACATGAACCTACTGTTAATAAAAAAAAGCCCCATGAGGCGTAGGGTTTGTCCCGGCATTACCCCCTCCTTCAAATATGCAAACATAATATTAAAATGGAAACTTACTTTAAAAAACATTATTGAATTAAAAACAAACAATCATGTAGCGTAAAATCAGAGTCAAACTAAGTCATAAAACCTGAACAAAGAAAAGCACTCGTAACTATAAATGATGATTATTATATAAAAACATGATCAAATCCAGCTCCTATACGCAAGTCAGAGATACCTCAAACTTAACTTTATCTTTTGCAGTGTCCGGGCGCGCCGAGCCGATTTCACTCAGAAATAAAAAGGAGAAAACAAAAACCATGTGTGCTGCGTGTCTGCCGAACTGTTTATTTTTCGCGGCCATTAGGGGGTGAGGGGTGACGGTGACGTCACTATATACAAATGAATAAACTAAAATCCTGGCCAAAGTGGTAAATAATAGGTAATTCAGTTAAAATGAGAAAACACAAAACAACCACAATAATGAGGCATGAGAAAAATAATCGATAAAATAATGTTAGTAAAAATGGTCATCCTAATCACTAAAACATTTAAAAGATTTATTTAGAACTAAATAAAACAAGGAAACTACTAGATAATTAAAACAGGCATGCCGCTAATGACAAGAATAAAAGGATGGAATCTGGCAGGTGCGAGAATGCGGTGACGGGAAGGTACAGACTGCCCGACCAGGGGAGCGGGCGAGGATGCACGCCGTCGCGAGAGATAACGTTGCGCGTCACGACGAGCCTCTACAATAATAATAATGGTAATGATAATGATAAGGTTAGTAATGATGACAATAAAAAGGACAGTATTGATAAAATAGTAAAGATGTGTACATGGCGAATAAACTGTTATAGACTAACAAGCACATGCACGAAAATAAATACATATCTATCTCTCTGTCTGATAGATGTTCATTGTATATTAACCTATCTGATAGATATGCATATGTAGAGTGATAGATATCATTTATTTGTGTGTATATACATTTCCCTTTATACGATGGATCGGGCTTCTCGCACTTCTAACAAACCGTCCATAAATGAAGATATAATTGTGTGGTGTCTCTCTCTCTCTCTCTCTCTCTCCCTCCTCTCCCCCTCTCCCCCTCTCCCCCTCCCTCCCTCTCCCCCCTCTCTCTCCCCCTCCCTCTCTCTCTCCCCTCCCCTCTCTCTCTCTCCCTCCCTCCCTCCTCTCTCCTTCCCTCCCTACCCCCCCTCTCTCTCTTTGACAATGAATCCCTACTTACCATTTATAATATTCGATTCAGATAAAACTGTTATGAATATCACTATAGCCCATTTAATTTCCAAACATATTCCTGACAATGGTATATGAAACTCATTTACTTAAAAGGCTCTTAATATTGATACATGTAAATATTATTAAATTCCATTAATTAGTTTTGTAACTTTTATTATGGTTGATATCACTGTTAGTATTCAAACTTTCCAGTCTTTACTTTTAATAGGATTACAACAACAGCATTTTCTGCATTATCGATTATATTATATTAATCCCTTTTACATTTTCGACAGGATTGCATCGAAACATTAATTTATGAATTAAACAGATATTAAAAAAAATAAAGAGAGGTAGGAGACTATGTACAAAGAAAGTTAAGTCTTAGTCCATTGTTTTTTTCGGAAATTCTATCCTTTATATCAAAATATGAGATAATTGTTTTTATACTCACTTTTATTATCGAATTTTTATGCGTGAATAGAACCAGTATCTTTTTTAAATCATCTGCTCTGCGTAACCTAATTACTAGTGCAGAATGGGAAAATGTGTAATACATAGAACACTTAAGCATATCAATTAGTATCGTGTAATCAAGTTTGTAAACCATTTGTTTTCATTAAACTGACAAACAAATTGATCGTAGCCTGTCATATCGAGATCATTTCAGTCTAATTAATCATTCATAAGCAAAAAAAAAAAAAAAAAAAAAAAAAAAAAAAAAAAAAAAACGGATAAAAAGTACTTGGTCTACATCTCTTGAAAGGTAGTGCCTTGAGTGTTAATTAGTAATTGCTGATTAATCACTTTTTCTATCGAAGGGATTAAAGAAATTAAAGAAACAAAAAATGATGATGATCATAATGACAATGAAAACGTTAATAATGTTAAAAAAATAATAATATTGATAATAGCAACGACATTGATGATAATGTTAATGATAATAATAATGATGATAATGGCAATAATTCCGTGAAACACTTAAAAAGGAGATCCTCTCTTTCCCTCTTCAATCCTCCTTCTACCTCTCGCCTCTCCTTTCCCTCTCATTCTACCTTTCCCTTTCCCACTCTGCCACCCCCTCCCACTCCTAATTTTTTTCCTTAAATTCACCCCTCCCACTTAAAGCCCTAGAGCTGCCCTCTCCCACTTCCTTCCTCATCCGTAAGCCTCCCCGTCTCCTTCGATCCCCTCTGTTTCCCTTTCCCCATCTCCCTTTTCTTTTTAAGCCCCCTTTCTCCCTTTTGCCCCTCCCCTCTGTCTGCTCCCTCTTTGTTTTCCCTTCCCCTTCTACCCTCCTTATCCTTTCCCCTCGGATAGCTATGTAAATAAAATGTGTATAAACTGAATGCACTTCAATGCAGTGATAGTGATGGTGATAGTGATAAGGATAATGATAATAATAATAATAATAATAAATTAATAATAATAATAATAATAATAATGATAATAATAATAATAATAATAATAATAATAACTATAATTACAATATTGATAATGATAATAATAATGATCATAGTAATAATGATAAAGATAAGGATGATAATAATAATACAAATACAAATACAAATACAAATACAAATACAAATACAAATACAAATAATAATAATAATAATAATAATAATAATAATAATAATAATAATAATAATAATAATAATAATAATAATAATAATAATGATGATAATAATAATAAATATAATGATAATAATAATAATTATTATTATCATTATTATAGAGTTGGAACAGTATTCTCATTGATTCGTAGTATGATGCGCACGCGCGTATATGTGTGTGCTCGTGCGTGCGTGCATGCGTGTGCGTATCACCCCCCTTTTCACACCAAATTAAGTGACTCTGAATCCATGGAATGGAAGATAATTATAAGCCCACCTTATACCAAAATAAGGAGGCCTGGTGTCTGCAGCCATGTAGATTAGGGTTTCAGGCGTTATGTGTAAGCGTACCGTGGGGACGGACGAACGATATAGGCAGAATCAGAATATGAGGATAGAGATAATAATAATGATAATGATAATTGTAATAATAATAGTTATAATGATGATAATTATAATTTTTATTATAATGATAACAATGATAAGATAATAATGATAATGATAACATTAATGATAATAATTGTATTGATGATACCAATGGTAAGGTCATAATAAGAAGAATAATGATGATGATAACGATATTGATAATAATGGTAAGAAAATATTCATGATGATAATAAAAAAATGATAGTGATAAAAATAAATGTGAATATAATAATGATAATGAAAGTGATAATAATAGTAATAACACTGACAAAATGAAAAAATAATCAAGGTAAAAATGATGACAACAACAACCGCAACGATAATAATAATAACGATAATAAAAATAATAATGATAATAATAATAATAATGATAATAATAATAATAACAATAATAATAATAATAATAATAATAATATCTATAATAATAATATCCATAATAATGATAATAATGATAATAAAAAAATAGTAATAATGATATTAATAATTATAATTGTTCATACTATTATGATAATGATAATTATAACGATAATGATAATGATAATATAATAAAAAAATAATAATGATGATAATAATAATAATAATGAAAATAATAATGATAATAATAATAATAACTAAATAATATTGATAATAATAATAATTATAATGGTTGTAATGATAATGATATTGATAATGAATAATAATAACAGAAAGTATAATAAGAATTATAACAACTTCAACAACAACAATAAAAATGATGATAATATTGAAATAATAATAATAATAATAATAACTACAAGACTCCGATCACCACCAACAGCAACAATGATAATAACAACGATAACGATAATCATATTAGTTATAATACTATTACCTATACTACTACTACTACTAATGATAATGATAATGATGATAATAATAATAATAGTCATGATGATAATGATAACAACAACTACAACAATGATAATCATAGGAATAATAATAATAATAAGGATGATAATAATAATAATAATAATAATAACAATACTACTACTACTACTACTACTACTACTACTACTAAGGATAATGATAATAAATATAATAATAAGAATAATAAAAAAATAGATATAATAATAATAATAATAATGATAATAATAATAATAATAATAATAATGATGATGATGATGATGATGATGATGATGATGATGATGATGATGATGATGATGATGATGATGATGATGATGATGATGATGATGATGATGATATAATAATAATAACAATAATAATAATAATAATAATAATAATAATAATAATGATAATAATAATAATAATAATAATAATAATGATAATAAAAGAGAGAGATAGAGAGAGGCCGAGATTGATTAAACTGCTTAAGCCAAGAGACGGACCTGCACTCAACTGCCGTAGCCTCACAAGGACAAACTTGCTTCCCTCGGCTGACTTCGACTTGAAGAAGGAAACCCTCTCCTGTGCCCCCCCCCCCCCCGACACATTACCTTCCCTTATTCCTCCTCCCCGTCCCTTCCTCCCC
>NC_051387.1:36898624-36901124 GCF_015228065.2 Penaeus monodon
GGAAAATCGCCCGCATCGGGAAAAAGATACATGACATATTAGCACAGAAAGCAGTCCCAAAACAAACCCCAGCAGTGCTTAATTGCATACCTGCAGCAGATGCATAAACAACTTTGGTAAACGGGACGCGGTTCAACACCCAAACCGAAATCGGCTGACGTCCTCACCACAGGGGCTTCCAAATCTAGTGGTTATGCCATAACTGGAATCTACCCAACTGGAAGGGAGCAGAAGTATCCATGGTGGATTGAAGAAACGGGGAAAAAAGAATTATGGAAGTTGAATATATCACGACGGAAAAAAGGTTAGCCCAGCTCGGCGATTCATATTATCCAGTCGCGGGAGCAATCATGGGATAAAGCTGGGAGTCACAGCGTATGATTTTTTGACGAAAATAATCGAAAACCCGTCAAAAACCCTTATATTGTCAATATATTCATTCTCATCCTACCTTTTAACATCTATCAACATGAAAAAAGTTCATATATGTATTATATTATATTATTTATATATATAATTTATATATATATATATATATATATATACATTATAAAACACCTCACATGTGTTGGTGCTCTCGCGCGCGTGCACACAACACACACACACCACACACACACACACACACCACACACACCAACCACACACACACACACACACACAACACACCACACGCACACACACAACCATATATTAATATAATATATATAATATATATACATATATTATATAATTTTATATAATATATAAATATTTATTTATTTATTTATTTTTTTTTATATTATAAAATATAAAATATTATATAGATAAATAGATGATATAGATACACAACACAAACACCCCACACACAACACAACCGCGCGCAAAAATGTAATATTATATATTAAAAATATATATTATATTATATATATATATTTTTAATTACATATATCTATATTATCTTTTATAATATAATATTTATATATATTATATATAAATTTAAAATATATATATATAATATATATATCTGAGTCTTGTTCTATAATGCACACCATAGTACAGAAACATATTATATATATATTATTATTATAATATATATAATATAATATATATATTATTATATTATATGTTGTGTGTTGTGTGTGTGTGTGTGTGGTGTGTGTGTGTGTGTGTGGTGTGTGTGTGTGTTTCACACACGCACCCAAATATATATATATAATTATATTATATAATATATTATTATATATATATATATATAATATATAATAATATAGAGAGAGAGAGAGAGAGAGAGAGGAGAGAGGAAAAGAGAGAGAGAGAGGGGAGAGAGAGAGAGAACACACACACACACCACACACACACACACAACACAAAACCACACAACAACACACACACCCATTGGTGGGTGGTGTGTGGTGTTGTGGTGTTGGTGTGTGGTGTGTGTGTGTGAGGAGTGGTGTGTGTGTGTGTACATATATAATAATATATATATAATAATATATATAATATATAATATATAAATATTAATTATTCATTTATTGCTCATGGGTACAAAAAGGGTTTAATAATCCATAACCTGCCTATTTAGAAGACCCTTCCATTTCTCATGCTCTTTTACTGAAACATAAGCGCAAATGTTAATTTGTTTAATTTTATAATATAAAGTTAAATTTCAATGTGAAACCCCACACAAAAGGCAGAATTATAACTCTTTAAAAGTAGAAGCCATTTATAATATTATCGACATACGAGGGGTGAAAAAGTTTATAGCAAAGCGTAAGTTTCATACGCTTCGAAAGCCCGTCAAAAAGTTTTACAATGTATCTGAAATAAAAAAGTTTTTTTAGAACCTGATATCAACAATGTTTTGTATATATTTCTGACTAAAAGAAATGTCAATACTTTTTATGTACTAATGGTGAATAGACCCTTAAAGTGTCTTGATTTTCTTGTAGAAAAACTAGGAAATAGTTTTTTTTTTTTTTTTTTACCTAAGGTTTGTTGACGTTTTACATGCCTGGTGTCCGGACTTGAGGAGTCGTAGTGGCTGAGGAGTCGTAGTGACTAAGGGGTATATGCGAGGCTGATCCTCCCACGTTAGTCCTCGCTGACTGATATGAAAACCCTGAAACCCGAGAAAGGGGCCCCGAGACTTTTTGGAAAAAGGGGGGGAAAGGGGGGAGTCGGATGGGATTTCCCTTCGAAAATTTATTTTAATGGCTAACTCTTTTGGGCCACCGGCTTATCAAAGTGTTCTGTAAAGGAAAATTCCCCAAAAGGGTTTGTGCAATCATCAAGGACATAGAGGGGGTATAGGTAGGTTTTGAAAAGGGCCCCAACAGAGATTGGACAGTTGCGGTTTAAAGGTTTAATGTCCTGGATGACGTTCCAAGCTGGAACCGGGTCGCTAGCCCAAATTTTGGGTTAGTGAGGCCTGGTTTTTGATCGATGCAGATGGCGTATCGCAGATCACTGATCAATGAGGAGCGATGAAAGAATGCCCTGCATCGGCGTGGTGGTAAAG
>NC_051387.1:36906124-36908624 GCF_015228065.2 Penaeus monodon
GAAGGGGGAGTGAAGAGTGTGAGAAAAGGAGGACACGGAACAAGAGAGAGAGGAGAGAGATGGGTCTTACATGAGGAGAGGGTTAAGGAGGAGAGGGAGAGAAGAGACAAGGAAATAAGGACGAGAGAAGTAAGGATGGGTGATGGTGGGGTTTGATGAGAAATCGTAGAATTAAGGGTGAGAAGAGAATTCGAAACCTGGGATGGGCGGAGCGACGGGCCGGTCGAGTAACCTGCTTTGCAGAAAATGTGGTCGAAAAACGGATGAACCTTTGAACCTAAGATTTTGTTGTTTGAGTTTTCCTTTGTTTATGGCATCTCAGTTCGACCTTTTCATGAAACTATTAGTTAAATACATACGTATTTAGTGAAAATATACCTTGCATGAATGCATAAACTAATAAATAATCACACACACATACATTCACACAAACCAGTCATATGCACAAAATCGTAGGAAGGCCTAATGTAGTCTGCTATATGGAGCCTACATTATGGAGAATAACTGCATGTAACTTTCAGAACAGAAGCCTTCTCGTATTCCCCAAAAGGATTTGTATTCATACTTAAACGCACAAAAGACGCGCGGCTCTGATAGTCAGGGCCGCCGAGCAGTTAAAGATGATAGACTCGCATGTAGACGGTCGGCGTGGGAGGTGGGGGTGGAGGGTGCCATAGGGAGGGGGTGAGTTACAGTTCGACTGTTGATGACACAGAATTAGATTCTAACATGCTCGTGCTTCGACACAGATTTGCTTAAACATATTTTTTGTGAAACTCGAGGATATAAGAGAGAGAAAAAAAGTAGAGCGTGCAATAACATTTTCGTATTTTATATATTCTGTTTTCGTTACGAGTGTTATCAGAACCGGTTTCCGCCTTAACGTCACCAGTGACACCTGAATGTGACGACTAGTTGAAGATTTGATGAGCGCAACATATCTGCTTAGATTAGTCGCTCGGTTCCCGTTGATGGATTGCCACAGCAAGGACATCGGACTTCAGGCTACACAATCACCATCCGGTTCAACATCAGCGTCAGGTTCAACATCATCAGTTATCAACTTCAGAATCAACATCATCCTTGAACCGCAACTCCGGACTCACCATAATAACATAAAACTCAGGCAACACTTAACAAGGTCTCACGAGTTCCCGTTCTCTCTGACAAAGTTCTCGCGGTTTAAAAAAAACTGCTGCCAACCACCTGCTGGATGTCTCCCCGGAGTCCTCGGCACCGACGAAGCGAAAGCTTTCCCGGAACAGAGCTCTGTGCCCTAAGCTATGATTTCCGAAATCTTTTGATAAAGCTTCTCTTACGCGCCAACATTTCTCATTTGAAGCATTTTCATCTCTGGACTCCTTTTTTCGAATGAGTGTGTAATATTTCAGGGTGACGTCGTCAATGCTATCTTTCTTGTGGTTACGTTGTGCGCGCGCCTGTCGTGTTTGTACTGTCTGTTAAGGATCTGAAAAAAGTATTCATATAATGTATTTAAATAATTAAATGGATTGAGAGAACACTTAGCTTGAGATCACGATAACAGCTGAACGGAAAACGTCAGTGAAGAAAAAAAGAAAAAAAAGAAACAAAAAAAAAAAGAGGGAATAAAAAAGGAGACCGTAGAAGTATGAAAAAAAAAAACCGGCAGATGGTTTTATGCAGGTCTTTTTACATATTTTTCTACATTATGTTGTTAATCGGAACTAAATGAAACTATGATTTATACCTCTTAGCAACAAAAAACATTTCCGCTTGAACGACCTTTCAGATTACAAAGAGACTGAGTAATGATCAAAATTTAACAAGACCCTTTCTGAAGGAATGCGAACATGTGACTGAATCACGGATGATTTATTAGGTTTAGCAGAGGTATAAATGCAGATCATAGAAAGGAATGTATTACATAATATCAACAGAAATCACTGTAAGAAAAAAAGAAAGAAAGAAAGAAAGACAAAGAAAGAAAGAAAAAAAATCGATAATCATATTTACGCAGTATAAAAATATAATAAAGAGGCAAAATGTTTGTGGTGTCAATAAAAGCCATAACTAACAATAGATAAACGCAAACGTAATGAAAAAAGTGACAAAAAACAATAAAGCGAAAAGAAAAAATATGAAACATTTATATGAAATAAAAAGTTAATAAAAAAAAGGAAATACAAGTATGGGGGAAAAAGACAGCATTATAAGTTGCATTATATTGAAATATTTAAACGTTTTTCAAAAGTTAAATGAAATACGTGAGTAGTCTTCCTTATATCTTATGATTGCTTTAACGCTACTGGTGTATTATTCAAGGCCAAGGACCTTACGTTTTTTTTTTTTTTGGGGAAGGTTCATGTTGGTGAGTGAGCCACGCCTATCTAAGGAACTTTTAGAGTTTTAGCATTAAAAATATAGTAAGAAGATTCATGAGTGTTTTGAAGCTGTTTAAATCAATACATACGCACCACCCACATAACAATATATATATAAAGATAGATCGATATCGATA
>NC_051387.1:36921569-36924069 GCF_015228065.2 Penaeus monodon
CCGCTCTAAATTGCTAAGAAAAAATCATGGAAGCCCATGATCGTCAAGGCCGCGGTGGCCGAATGGTTAGAGCGTTCGGACTCAAGACTGTGACGACGGCAATCTGAGTTCGAGGGTTCAAGTCACCGACCGCCACGTTGTTCCCTTGGGCAAAGAACTTCACCTTGATTGCCTACCTAGCCACTGGGTGGCCAAAGCCAGCCCAAGTCAAGTACTGGTCCCAAGCCCGGATAAATAGAGAGAATGAATAGGTACCACCGGCACTCTCCGTGGAAAGGAACTGGGGACCCTACCACGTACTCACTCCAAGAGCATCACAACATGAAAAACTACAATTAAGTATCATGCTGTGACCACGGCGGCTCAGACATGAACCTACCGTTAAAAGAAGAAGATGTATGCACACACACACACACACACACACACACACACACACACACACACACACACACACACACACACACACACACATATATATATATATGTCTGTGTATATATATATATATATATATATATATATATATATATATATATATATATATATATATATTTATATATATATGCCTGGGAGCAGAATTAGGCAAAGCGATGTCTAGAAAACGAGTTCAGTGCCGCAGACAATTAAAATGGTGGGCCCCTAAACAAAAACGTCCTCAAACGTCTCTCCATCCCCAGTCCCTTTAAGATGAAAAGCTGGGCCAAAGGGTGAGAAGGACGGCGTCGGCAGCCAGGCAGTTCTGAGTAACGACGCCATTCTTCTCCAGCATAATCACGCGCGCGGATGTCGTCGCCAGGGAAACCTTCACCTGCTGCCTCCCGTCGCCCCCAAAAAGAAAAAAAGATTGAAAGAAAGAAAGAAAGAAAAAACTCTGGACCTGACTTATGGCCCAGGACGCCTACGCCAGGTGTCCAGGACATCGTGCGTCCCGTCGTAGGCATTAGTGGCATTAGCGCCGTCAACGAGAGTAGCATCAGAGACGTCTCAGACCCGGACGGTATGTCTGGACTTTTGATGAGCTTTCCTTCCCCCGATGGCGGACGAGGACAGGGAGGGGATGGGGGCTGTGGGGGAAAGGGGGTAGGGGGGCGAAGTGAGACTGCGGTTGGAGGTACGGGATAGAGGGGGAAGGGTAGAGGCAAGGGGAGAAGGGGAAGGCGTAAAGAGAAATTGCGAGGAGGTAATGAGGGAAGGGTAAGGGGGGAAGAGGAAGAGGTAAAGAGACTGCGGGTGAGTGATTAGGGTTGGATAAAGGATAGCAGGAAAGGTTAGGGGTAAGGAGGAAGAGGGATAAGGTACGTGAAGAGGGAGTGCGGGAGGTTGATGAAGATGGGGGTAAAATGGAGGAGGGATAAAAGATAGGGAAGAAAGATTAAGGGGAAGGGGAGGAGGAGAGGGCGAAGAGAGATTATGAGTGGGTGATGAGGGTGGAGGTAATGGGTAGGGGGGAATTGTAGGACTAAAGGGGGTAAGAGGAGAAGGTTGATTAAAGACTAAAGAATGCGTGTGGGGGTAAGGGGAGTGAGGATCGGTGTAAATGGGAGGGGGAACGGGTCGGGTAAGGGGAGAATGGGGAGAGGGTAGGGTAAGGAGGAATGAAGGTTAAGGGGGATTGGATGAGGCAAGGGAGAAAATGAAAAAGGGAGAGGAAGGGGGAGTGAAGAGTGTGAGAAAAGGAGGACACGGAACAAGAGAGAGAGGAAAGAAATGGGTCTTACATGGAGGAAGAATGGTAAGGAGGAGAGGGAGAGACAAGAAATAAGGAGAGAGAAAGAAGGACAGGGTGATGCTTGGGGTTTGATGAGAAAACGTAGATTAAGGGTGAGAAGAGAATTCGAAACTGGGATGGGCGGAGCGACGGGCCGGTCGAGTAACCTGCTTTGCAGAAATGTGGTCGAAAAACGGATGAACCTTTGAACCTAAGTTTTGTTGTTTGAGTTTTCCTTCTTTATGGCATCTCCAGTTTCGACCTTTCATGAACTATTAGTATAAATCCATACGTATTTAGTGAAAATATACCTTGAATGAATGCATAAACTAATAAATAATCACACACACACATACATTCACACAAACCAAACATATGCACAAAATCGTAGGAAGGCCTAATGTAGGCTGCTATATGGAGCCTACATTATGGAGAATAACTGCATGTAACTTTCAGAACAGAAGCCTTCTCGTATTCCCCAAAAGGATTTGTATTCATACTTAAACGCACAAAAGACGCGCGGCTCTGATAGCAGGGCCGCCGAGCAGTAAAGATGATAGACTCGCATGTAGAGGTCGGGGTGGGGGTGCCTAGGGAGGGGGGAGTACAGTTCGCCTGTTGATGCACATAATTTAGATTTTACATGCTCGTGCTTCGACACAGATTTACTAAACATATATTTTTTTAAAACTCGAAGATATAAGAGAGAGAAAAAAGTAAGAGCGTGCAATAACATTTTCGTATTCTATATATTCTGTTTTCGTTACGAGTGTTATCAGAACAGGTTTCCGCCT
>NC_051387.1:36931569-36936569 GCF_015228065.2 Penaeus monodon
AGTTCCTTGCCCAACAACGCGGCGGTCGGTGACTCGAACTCTCGAATTCAGATTGCCGTCGTGAGAGTCTTGAGTCCGACGCTCTAACAATTCGGCCACCGCGGCATTTGACGATCATGGGCTTCCATGATTTTTTCTTAGCAATTTAGAGCGGTGGTTTGCCATTGCCTTCCGCCCGGTGTTTTTTCGAGTCACCATCTCATTTTACCCGGCACTGACTTGAGCTGGCTTGGCCACCCAGTGGCTAGGTAGGCAATCGAGGTGAAGTTCCTTGCCCAAGGGAAACAACGCGCCGGCCGGGGGACTCGAACCCTCGAACTCAGATTGCCGTCGTGACAGTCTTGAGCCCGACGCTCACCGCTCGGCCACCGCGGCCCCATATATATATATATAATATATATATAAAATATATATATATATATATATATTTTAATATATAATTATATATATATACATATATACATATGTAGTATATATATTATATATTTTATAATTATATATATAATAAAATATATATATATATATCTATATATAAAAGGTAACACCGGCACTCTCCGGGGAAACGAACTGGGGACCCTACCACGTACTCACTCCAATATGATGACAACATGAAAACTAAAATTTAAGTATCATGCTGTGACCACGGCGGCTCAAACATGAAACTACCGTTAAAAAAAGAAAAGAAAAAAAAGATATATATATACAAATATACTATATATATATATATATTATATATATATATAAATATATGTATATACACATGTGTGTGTACATACATACATATAGATATGTATACATATAACTTGTATATATATATATATATATATATATATATATATATATTTTATATATATATATTATTATATAAATATATATTATATATATATATATATATATATCTATACACATAGACACACACACACACACACAAATATATATATATATAATTTTTAAAATATATATATATTATATATATATATAAATAGATATTGTATTATATATGTATGCATGTATATGCATTTATTTTTTATTTTTATTTTTTTAACGGTAGGTCAGTCTGAGCCGCCGTGGTCACAGCATTATACTTAATTGTAGTTTTTCATTTTGTGATGATATTGGAGTGAGTACGTGGTAGGGTCCCAGTTCCTTTCCACGGAGAGTGCCGGTGTTACCTTTTAGGTAATCATTCTCTCTTTTTATCCGGCTTGGGACCAGCACTGACTTGGGCTGGCTTGCCCACCCAGAGGCTAGGTAGGCAATCGAGGTGAAGTTCCTTGTCCAAGGAACTTCATCGTATCTAGGTTCGATTTACCTAAAATTATTTAAATCAGCGCGCTTTGCTCACATACGCGCAAAGGCGATGCGTGTGTGCATGGATGCACTCACGCACTCGCAATATGCATGAAATATTATATATACATATATATATATATATATATATAATATATATATATATATATATATATATATATATATATATTTTGTGTGTGTGTGTGTGTGGTGTGTTTTGTGTGTGTGTGTGTGTGTGTGTGTTGTGTGTGTGTTTTGTGTGTGTGGGGTGTGTGTCCCTGAAACATACACACGCGTGTGTACGATATCAGCCCATTTTACTGCAGGACAAAGTCGGCTCCCAGTCCTTTCCAGTCTTTAGGGTTTAGCTTTCCTTCAAAAACACTGTCTTTATTCACCTCTTTCTGTCTCCTATTTAAATGATCTTCCCACTTCCATTTCTAGTTTAATGCTCATAAGTAAATCTCTCACTCTGTTTTTTTCCCCTTTCTGATTATCTCTCAGGTAATTTAGTCGTAGGCATGTTTTTAATCGTACGATACAACAGGGGAAAAGCATTGGTTGATGGTTTTTTTCTTTAGATGCAATGACAAAGGATTTCGCAATGTGTTCTCTTCGGTTTCGGAGGCTTTTCGCAGGATGTGGTCGTCTATACACATATCCTCTTCCTCCTTCCTTATTAGGTTTTCTCCGACCTCTCTCCTCCTTTGTGAATCTTCTCCTCCTCATTTTCCTCTCTTTTACTCTCTTTTATTCTATCTTAGACGTATCTTAGATTCCTTCAGTTTCTCATCCAGATTTCAGTTTCACAGCTACTGTAGGCGCGAGTGAAGTGAAGGCCTATTGATAGATACTTTTGATAGATGCTCCTATCCCTAAAATTATCTACATTTTTGTCTGAGCGCAGAATACGATTTTTGAAGTGTTATCACTTAATTACATTACAAATGCTGCAATTTTCGTTTCATTGTCTTTTTATTCATTCATAATACAGAGTATAGTAAAATATAAATATTTGTATTCGTCTGTCTGTCGGGTGAATTTATGTATCAATTTTACAAGTCCTTCACGTAATATCAGGAACAGATTCATATGTAAGGACTACATACAAATTGGTAAGCAGTTAAGCCACAATACATAGAATTCTATCGTTTTAAAAACCAATTATATTCCCTCACTTACCCAAGTGTGAAAAATAATTTGATTGCCTAATAATACATCTTGCAGCATTTCATAACACAGGTAAAAAGACCACACTGTTAAAACAGGGGTTCCAAAAAGTACATATATTTTGCTCACAGGTACATATGTGTATAATCACTGTATCATCCTTTCTTACAAGGACGATACAGTGATTTAGTTAAAATACTGTTAAAAACTTACGATACCAAATTGCGCGCCCCAACACACACACACACACACACACACACACACACACACACAAAACCACACACACACACAAAACACACACACACACACACACACACACCACACACACACACACACACACACAAAACACACACACACATAATATGGCGTGAATTCAACACTACGACGCAGGACAGTTTTTAATGGCGCAACGTACAATGCCCTATTGGTATCTTATATTTGCATATATTTGTGTGTGTGTGAAATTTGGGTTATTTATATAGGAGTATGTAAATACAAATAAATCAATGCGTGTATATAAGTAGAAAAGATTGATTAATATAGATATGGAAATCGATAGATAGACTTGTATTTATCTATTCATATATACATAAGAAGTACCCCGAAAAACAGTGCCATGCCCCTCTATTGTCCACAATTTTTTTTTTCTATTTTCACCGTAAGATTTTTAAAAAGATAAAAGAAAAATAATTTTCCTCGTGGGAAAATGCTAGTTAAAAGAAATCTTTATAAACTTTCGTCTGTCTGCTATAACTTGGCGTAATTTTGTGGGTCTTAAAATCTTCTCTTGTCTTTTGTGATATATTTTTAATTATTTGTTCGATGGAAATATACCTGAGATTGTGATTATACTTCTTACCTCCGGTAAATTCAGTGAGGTCGCGACAGCATGTTTATATTCTAATCCTAAAAAGAGAGATCAAAAAGAGAGTAAGACTGTTTTCTTTCCTCGCTGCTTTTGGGTCTACAAATATCATATCTAATATAAGTTTGCCAACGCTCTCTCACCCTCATTCTCAAATCTAAACTATCCCCCCCTTATAATTTTCTGCTCGTGACTTCATTTTCCAACTGATTTATTGATTTTTTTCCTCCTTATCCCCTAGTGATGTCCGTGCTTTATTGCACATGTACGTATTCTTTTTCTTTTCTTTATTTTGTTTTCGCGGCTCCACAAAACGTGTTATGAAGCTGCCAGTGGAGATTATACGTTAATTATATTGATTAAAGTGCAGCCTCTGACGACGAATATGTTAGGGGTTTTGTAGCCTGTATTAATATTTCACTTAAAAAGAGTAAAGTTACTATTCACTAACCTGCTTTGCGCTCTCTTTTCTCTCTCTTTTCTCCTCTCTCCCCTCTCTCTCTCTCTCTCTCTCTCTCTCTCTCTCTCTCTCTCTCTCTCTCTCTCCCCTCTCTCTCTCTCTCTTTCTCTCCTGGCCTCTTCGACCTAAATTTTTTCTTGGTATTAAAAAAAATATGAAATGAACAACTTAAGAGTTTTTCAATAAAAATTTGATTTTTTCCCCACATTAAACATTTTCCTGTGAATTTCAACGTTTTCCTGAATTTAGTTTTTTCTCGTTCTTTTTGAATTCCATTGCTGATATCAAGGACTTTTTCCCTATTAAATCCGTAATTAAGGTTGTTTACAAAGGCAGCTTTGAAATTTAGATTATTTCCTTTTTTACCATTAAAGCATTTTGAAATACGTGATTTCCATTTGTTCAGGAGTCACTTTTGTTCCTGTTTCTCAAGTTACCGGATTTATATCTCCTTGTGTAACATTTAGTTAAAATTACGGGGCAAGTGCGTTTCTTTGCAATACTTATTGAAGGTACAATTTGCATTCGGCACCAGAACTCTGAAAATCATCAGTTCAGAGTAAAATACCTACTCTCTACCGATTTTCATTTCGAATTACACACCAACGTTTTATCATATAGGAAAAAAAAAAGATGATTAATCGAGACCAACCCTCAGAAAAACACATGCGACTGGAAAAACCCAAAACACACATTCTTGCTTTTGCACATTTGGGCCAAATCCCTTTCTTGATCAGTTTTGGGAAACTTTCTTCTTTTGGAAAGTATCTTTTATTTTTTTAAAGAAAAATAACCTTAAGATTCGCTTCCTTCCTCTGGGTTTTTCGGATTCCCTTCCCTCACACCCTTTCCTCTCCTCCCTTCTGATCTCGGCCACAAATTGAAAAGCGAGAAAGGGAAGAATGAAAAGAGAGAAAGAAAGAAAGGAAAGAAAAAAAAGTATAAAAAACATATCTCTTCTCATTTGGTGGCTTTTTAAAAGTCAATTCTCGTATCACCTTTTACCTTTCAACCTTTATTTATTTATTGATTTTTTTCGTTTCTTCCTTTTCTGTCTTCCTTTCCTGCATCGTCTTTGTGCCAAGTTTAGGCTTTTAGTGAAACGTTCTCCTCACAACGGCAAACGCTGGCTAACCATTACTCATTGCCTTAATAGCCGTATCCTATCTCCCTTTTTCCCTCTTTATTTTTGTTTTGTCTCGTTTCTTCTATTGC
>NC_051387.1:36946286-36952988 GCF_015228065.2 Penaeus monodon
TATTATATATATATTTTTTTTTTTTTTTTTTTTTCTTTTTTTAAGGTAGTTTCATGTTTGACCCGCCGTGGTCACAGCATGATATTTAAATTGTAGTTTTCATGTTTCATCATTTGGGTGAGTCGTGGTGGGGCCCCCCAGTTCGTTTCCACGGAGGTCCCGGGGTGTTACCTTATATATATATATTATATATAAAAATTTATTATATAATTAAAAAATATATTTAATATATTTAATATCATATATATATATATTATAATATTATAATATATATATATAATATATATATTTTAATATATATAATGTTATTAATTATATATATATATATATATATATATTATATAAAATATATTAATAAAATAATAATAATTAAGGTAACACCGGCACTCCCGGGGAAAACAAACGGGGGACCCTACCCTACTCATCAATATGATGAAAACAGAAAACTAAAATTAAGTATCATGCGTGACCAGGGCGGCTAAAACCATGAAACTACCTTTTAAAAAAAGAAAAAAAAAAAAAAAGTATATATATCAATAATATATATATTATATATATATATATATAACACACACTATATATATTATTAATATATATTATATATAATGTATTACACAGTGTGTATACAACAAAAATATAGATTGTATACATAATACTTTTTATATATTATTAATATATATTTTTATATATATACATATATCATAGGGGAATTTTTTTTTAATGCATATATATTATATATATATATATATATATATATATACATATATATATTTTTTAAAATATTTTTATATATTATATTATATATATATATATATTGTATAAAACCATTTGTATACATACATACATATAGATATTATACTAAAACTTGTATATAATTATATATATATAAAATTTTATATATATATATTTTTAATTATATACATATATCTATAATGTTATATATCATGCATATAATTATATAATATATATTTTATATTATTTTATATATTTATATATAATTATATATTATATATATATTATATATTATTATACACATAGACACCCCAAACACACACACAAATATATATTATATATTATACATAATAAAAAATTATATATTTTATATATAAAATTTATATATTTTATTATTATAAAATGATTATGTTATATATTTGTGATGACGATCATGGCATTAGACTGAAGCATGCTTTTGGCTACTTGTCTCTTATTGCGGTATACGCCCCTACCGATGTGTATAAAACCGACGTAAAAAGGGCGTTCTACGCCAAACGCATCTGTGGCGACATTGCCCCGGCGAGAATTCGCATTTTTCTGGGTGATTAAATGCGTACCCGGGCTGTGACCGAGCTGGCTACGAGATGTCTGTCGGCCCCCATGGCTCGGGACTGTCCCACAGCAGAATAGCCTCCTTCTCCGGACTTTGCTGGGCCCCAAAAATAGGATCCTGCCCTGGTACCAGCGCCCCAACCCGCATCCTGGACTTGGTACAGCGATAGGGGTAATGTGGCCAAAGGAGTCGACCACATTCTTGTACACGCGTGGAGGATCCTGCAAAACTGCAGGGTTTCCCGGGAGTGCTGATTCTGGGGGCCCCGCCATAGGCTGCTTGTGGCTCCCCCTGCGGTCCACTTCAAAACCCCCTTTCCCCTCCAGGGGCCCCCCCTAAGGTGTTTCATTTGGGGACGCAAAGGGAGGAGGAGTGTGCCGTGGGTTCGCCACGGCAGTCTCTGACCGATTCACAGAAACCACACCTGACGGCCCCAGTTGCTCGTGGGACCCCCCTTAAAAGCACGAAACACTCGAAGCAGCTCGGGAGCCCCCATTGGCTACCCCAAGGAAAAGGCAAATACCATCCCCCGGAGACATTAGGGCCACTAAAGCGTGCGAAAGGGCTCGGTGAGGGGATCAGTCTTGCGACTTTTCCATGGTGTGTAGGGCTCGGACACTGCTGAGAAGGGACAAGGAACAGTCTACAGAATTTTGCTGAGGAGGTTGAGGCCCTTTTTTTGGAAAATGCCTTTCGCCTCCTAAAAGCCCTGAGAAAACTGAACCCTAACCCTCCTCACGATGATGCAGCCCGATCAGGGGGGGACGGATCACTCAGATCATGGGGGGGTTTTCGTGAATTTTGGGGCTAGTATTTTAAACGTTGTCCCCAGGTGGACCCTCCAAAGTTAGCTTGGATCAAGCGTGTGCGTGCCTGTCCCGGGACCCACCCATCAGCGAGGAACCTCCTACCCTAAAAGAGGTTGGGGGCGATTTTCCCGCTGAAGAGTGGGAAAGCTCAGGCATATGTGATATCCCTGCTGACGCTAAAGGCTGGGGTGAACCTATGGCTCGGGCCTGCATACAGTCCTGACTGCATTTGGCATCTGGTACCATTCCCCCTGCCTGCTGAGGGGGGTGTCCTCCCTCTCTAAGGGGGAAAAGGGGCGATGGGGGTGTACAATACCCTGGCATTTCACTCTCGCATACCAGGGAAGGTTCTCGCCCACATTCTTTTGAAACGGGTCCGCAACCCCTCTAAAGGGACCCGAACCGGGAGCATCTGGATTTACTCCTGGGAGTCCACATAGACGTATACAGCGCTTCGGTAATTGGGAACGCCGTCGTGAGTTTGGGTTTTGGGTTGCTTTCAGCCTACATCGACCTCAAGAAAGGGGTTTGACTCGGTGCATCGGGGAAACGCATGGGGATCCTGAGGCTCAGGGGGTTCCGACACAGTTATTTGGGCCCGATAGCAAGCCTCTATACTGGTACGGAAAATGCTGTAAGTGTGGTGGGGGGATGTCGAACTTCTTTCCCCGTTAATTCAGGGGGGAGGCAAGGGTGTTTCCTTGCACCCCAAAAATTTTTAACCTTGATGGGCTGGTAATGGGCAGAGCTACTAGCCAAAATCGTGCGGAGCAACACAAGGGAATATTAGGTCTCGGGCCTTGACTTTGCCCATATGTGCCATCCTATCTGAGCCTTGAGCCCCTTGTGGCGCTTTGATGCATTTAGCAATGAGCGAAGCCCCCAGGGGCCCAAGGGCTCCTGGCCAAAACCAAATTCAGGGTTTTGGGGGCCTGTTTTGGGGAACCCGTTCAGTCGATCCATGCTTGCGCGAGGGCTTGAGTCACAGAAAGTTTTTACATCCCTTTGGGACGTATCCATATCTCGGGTTGTCAACCCGGAATCTAACGGGTTGGTCTGGCCAAAAGGGGCCATAACTCTTCAACAAAAGCGTTTGGAGATGTCGGTACCTATGCAAAGGGCCAACTCGTGCTTTAAAAGGGCCTTTTACTTCCAGTTTTTCTCATGGAAGCGAAACCCGGACGCTATCCATGCCTTGGAGTCTCGCCTTGATGCCTTTTGTAACAAATCCCTTCGCCAGATCATGGGGAAAAGTTGGCAGGACCACGTGTCCACCGGCGGGTTTCACCGTGAGACTGGCTGGGACCTGTTACATCATAATCCGGATCGCCAACTCAGGCTATATGCCCCCTAGCTCGCCTCCCCATGGACGACCCTGCCCTCAGGTTGTCTCTTGCGAGACAAACCCCGGGGGGAGGAGACCTGTGGCGTCCTAGGGGATATGGGTTGGCAGCTCGAAAATAAGAGACCTGTCGCGAGAATTAGAGATGGGGCCCTGTGCCTCCTGGAGACCGCCTCGAGGGACCCTCGTGGTGGAAACGAAAAGGGGGGATGCGGCCATGCGCCCCCGTTGGCGTTAGCCCCTTGATTGATGATGATATGTTAATTCAGCAGTATTTTTTTTTTTTTTTTTTTTTCTAGGTTCATGTCTGAGCCGCCCTGGGCCAGCATATACTTAATTGAGTTTTTCAGTTGATGATTTGGGGTGAGTACGGGTAGGGTCCCCAGTTCCTTTCCACAGAGTGCCGTGTTCCTTTTAGTAATCATTCTCTTATTTATCCGGGGTTGGGGGCCCCAAATGACTTGGGCTGGCTTTCCCCCCCAGAGGCTAGGTGGCAATCGAGGGAAGTTCCCTTTTCCGAACTTCACGTATCTAGGTTTTGATTTACCTAAAATTATTTAAATCACCGCGTGCTCACATCGCGCAAAGGCGATGCGTGGGGTGCATGGTCCTCACGACTCGCATTGCATGTATATTATATATAATATATTATATATATTATAATATATGTGTGTGGTGTTGTGTTGTGTGTGTGTGGGTGTGGGTGGGTGTTGTGTGGTTTGTGTGTGTGTTTTGTGTTGTGTTGTGCCTGCACTACACCCGTGTGTACGATATCCCCATTTTACTGCAACAAAGTCGGGTCCCAGTCCTTTCCCTCTTTACGGTTAGCTTTTCCTCCAAAAAACACTGTCTTTTTTCACCTCGTTTTGTCTCCTATATAAAAGACCTTCCCACTTTCCCTTTCCCATTTTATGCTCATAAGTAAAATTTTCACTCTGTTTTTTCCCCTTTTTGTTATCTCTCAGGTAATTTAGTCGTAGGCATTTTTTTCACGTACGATCAACAGTGAAAAAGATTGGTTGATGCTTTTCTCTTTAGATGCAAAGACAAAGGATTTCGCATGTGTTCTCTGTCGGTCGGGCATTTCGCAGGATGTGGGGGTCTATACACATATCCTCTTCCTCCTTCCCTTATTAGTTTTCTCCGACCTCTCCTCCTCCTTTGTGAACTCTTCTTCCTCCTCATTTTCTCTCTTTTACCCTCCCTTTTATTCCTTATCTTAGACTGTATCTTAGACTTCCTTCAGTTTCTCATCCCCGTTTCAGTTTCACAGCTACTGTAGGGGCGAGTGAAGTAAAGGCCTATTGATAGATACTCTTGATAGATGCTCCTATCCCCAAAATTTCTACATTTTGTCTGAGCGCAGAATACTGGATTTTTAGAAGTGTATTCACTTAATTACATTACAAATGCTGCAATAGTCGTTTCAGTGTCTTTTTTATTCATTCATAATCAGAGTATAGTAAAATATAAATATTTGTATTCGTCTGTCTGTCTGTGAATTTATGTATCAATGTACAAGTCCTTCACGTAATATCAGGAACAGATTCATATGTAAGGACTACATACAAACTGGTAAACAGTTAAGCCACAATACATAGACATTCTATCTGTTTTAAAAACCAATTATATTGCTCACTTAGCAAGTGTGATAATATACTTATTGCCTAATAATACATCTTGCAGCACTTTCATAACCACAGGTATAAAAGACCACACTGTTTAAAACAGGGGTTCCAAACAAGTACATATATATTGCTCACAGGGTACATATGTGTATAATCACTGTATCGTCCTTTCTTACAAGGACGATACAGTGATTTAGTTAAAATACTGTTCAAACTTACGATACCTAATTTCGCACACACACACACACACACACACACACACACACACACACACACACACACACACACACACACACACATATATGGCGTGAATTCAACACTACGACGCAGGACAGTTTTTAATGGCGCAACGTACAATGCCCTATTGCGTATCTTATATTTGCATATATTTGTGTGTGTGTAATTGTTTATTTATTATAGATGAGTATGTAAATACAAATAAATCAATGCGTGTATATAAGTAGATAGATTGATTAATATAGATATGGAAATCGATAGATAGACTTGTATTTATCTATTCATATATACATAAGAAGTACACAGAAAACAGTGCCATGCCCCTCCTACTTGTCCACAATTTTTTTTTCTATTTTCACCGTAAGAGTTCTAAAAAGATAAAAGAAAAATAATTTTCCTCGTGGGAAAATGCTAGTTAAAAAGAAATCTTTATAAACTTTTTCGTCTGTCTTGCTATAACTTGGCGTAATTTTTGTGGGTCTTAAAAATCTTCTCTTGTCTTTTGTGATATATTTTTTTAATTATTTGTTCGATGGAAATATACCTGAGATTGTGATATATACTTCTTACCTCCGGTAAATTCAGTGAGGTCGCGACAGCATGTTTATATTCTAATCCTAAAAAGAGAGATCAAAAAGAGAGTAAGACTGTTTTCTTTCCTCGCTGCTTTTGGGTCTACAAATATCATATCTAATATAAGTTTGCCAACGCTCTCTCACCCTCATTCTCAAATCTAAACTATCCTCCCCTTATAAGTTCTCCTCGTGACTTCATTTTCCAACTGATTTATTGATTTTTTTCCTCCTTATCCCCTAGTGATGTCTGTGCTTTATTGCACATGTACGTATTCTTTTTTTTTTTTTTTTTTTTCGCGGCTCCACAAAACGTGTTATGAAGCTGCCAGTGGAGATTATACGTTAATTATATTTATTAAGTGCAGCCTCTGACGACGAATATGTTACGGGTTTTGTAGCCTGTATTAATATTTCACTTAAAAAGAGAAAAGTTACTTATTCACTAACCTGCTTTTGCGCTCTCTCTCTCTCTCTCTCTCTCTCTCTCTCTCTCTCTCTCTCTCTCTCTCTCTCTCTCTCTCTCTCTCTCTCTCTCTCTCTCTCTCTCCTGGCCTCTTCGACCTTAAACTTTTTCTTGGTATTAAAAAATATGAATGTACAACTTAAGAGCTTTTCAATAACTATTGATTTTTTCCCCACATTAATAACATTTTTCTGTGAATTTCAACGTTTTCCTGAATTAGTTTTTTTCTCGTTTCTTTTTGAATTCCATTGCTGATATCAAGGACTTTTTCCCTATTAAATCCCTATATTTTTAAGGCAGCTTTTATTCAGATTATTTCCT
>NC_051387.1:36960588-36963088 GCF_015228065.2 Penaeus monodon
GTCCCCAGTTCCTTTCCACGGAGAGTGCCGGTGTTACCTTTTAGGTAATCATTCTCTCTATTTATCCGGGCTTGGGACCAGCACTGACTTGGGCTGGCTTGCCCACCCAGAGGCTAGGTAGGCAATCGAGGTGAAGTTCCTTGTCCAAGGAACTTCATCGTATCTAGGTTCGATTTACCTAAAATTATTTAAATCAGCGCGCGTGCTCACATACGCGCAAAGGCGATGCGTGTGTGCATGGATGCACTCACGCACTCGCAATATGCATGTATATGTATATATACATATATATATATATATATATATATATATATATATATATATATATATATATATATATATATATGTGTGTGTGTGTGTGTGTGTGTGTGTGTGTGTGTGTGTGTGTGTGTGTGTGTGTGTGTGTGTGTGTGTGTTTGTGTGTGTGTGTGTGCCTGCACATACACACGCGTGTGTACGATATCAGCCCATTTTACTGCAGGACAAAGTCGGCTCCCAGTCCTTTCCAGTCTTTACGGTTAGCTTTTCCTCCAAATAACACTGTCTTTATTCACCTCGTTCTGTCTCCTATTTAAATGATCTTCCCACTTCCATTTCCTAGTTTTAATGCTCATAAGTAAATCTCTCACTCTGTTCTTTTCCCTTTCTGATTATCTCTCAGGTAATTTAGTCGTAGGCATGTTTTTCATCGTACGATACAACAGTGAAAACGCATTGGTTGATGGCTTTTCTCTTTAGATGCAATGACAAAGGATTTCGCAATGTGTTCTCTGTCGGTCGGAGGCATTTCGCAGGATGTGGTCGTCTATACACATATCCTCTTCCTCCTTCCCTTATTAGGTTTTCTCCGACCTCTCCTCCTCCTTTGTGAACTCTTCTTCCTCCTCATTTTCCTCTCTTTTACCCTCTTTTATTCCTGATCTTAGACTGTATCTTAGACTTCCTTCAGTTTCTCATCCCAGATTTCAGTTTCACAGCTACTGTAGGCGCGAGTGAAGTAAAGGCCTATTGATAGATACTCTTGATAGATGCTCCTATCCCTAAAATTATCTACATTTTTGTCTGAGCGCAGAATACTGATTTTTAGAAGTGTATTCACTTAATTACATTACAAATGCTGCAATTTTCGTTTCATTGTCTTTTTTATTCATTCATAATACAGAGTATAGTAAAATATAAATATTTGTATTCGTCTGTCTGTCTGTGAATTTATGTATCAATGTACAAGTCCTTCACGTAATATCAGGAACAGATTCATATGTAAGGACTACATACAAATTGGTAAGCAGTTAAGCCACAATACATAGACATTCTATCTGTTTTAAAAACCAATTATATTGCTCACTTAGCAAGTGTGATAATATACTTATTGCCTAATAATACATCTTGCAGCACTTTCATAACCACAGGTATAAAAGACCACACTGTTTAAAACAGGGGTTCCAAACAAGTACATATATATTGCTCACAGGGTACATATGTGTATAATCACTGTATCATCCTTTCTTACAAGGACGATACAGTGATTTAGTTAAAATACTGTTCAAACTTACGATACCTAATTGCGCGCGCACACACACACACACACACACACACACACACACACACACACACACACACACACACACACACACAACACACACACACACACACACACACACACACACACACACACACACACACACATATGGCGTGAATTCAACACTACGACGCAGGACAGTTTTTAATGGCGCAACGTACAATGCCCTATTGCGTATCTTATATTTGCATATATTTGTGTGTGTGTGTAATTGTTTATTTATTATAGATGAGTATGTAAATACAAATAAATCAATGCGTGTATATAAGTAGATAGATTGATTAATATAGATATGGAAATCGATAGATAGACTTGTATTTATCTATTCATATATACATAAGAAGTACACAGAAAACAGTGCCATGCCCCTCCTACTTGTCCACAATTTTTTTTTCTATTTTCACCGTAAGAGTTTAAAAAGATAAAAGAAAATAATTTTCCTCGTGGGAAATGCTAGTTAAAAGAAATCTTTATAAACTTTTTCGTCTGTCTGCTATAACTTGGCGTAATTTTTGTGGTCTTAAAATCTTCTCTTGTCTTTTGTGATATATTTTTTAATTATTTGTTCGATGGAAATATACCTGAGATTGTGATATATACTTCTTACCTCCGGTAAATTCAGTGAGGTCGCGACAGCATGTTTATATTCTAATCCTAAAAAGAGAGATCAAAAAGAGAGTAAGACTGTTTTCTTTCCTCGCTGCTTTGGTCTACAAAATCATATCTAATATAAGTTTGCCACGCTCTCTCACCCTCATTCTCAAATCTAAACTATCTCCCTTATAAGTTCTGCTCGTGACTTCATTTTCCAACTGATTTATTGATTTTTTTCCTCCTTATCCCCTAGTGATGTCCGTGCTTTATTGCACATGTACGTATTCTTTTTCTTTTCTTTATTTTGTTTTCGCGGCTCCACAAAAC
>NC_051387.1:36970074-36972574 GCF_015228065.2 Penaeus monodon
ACGTGAGACTGGCAGGGGCCCCTGTACTGCAAATCCGGGATCCCCAATCAGGCTTATGGCCACCTACCCGCCTCCTATGACGCCCCTTCCCATCAGGTTGTCTCTCTGCGAGACAACCCTGGGTGGGGGAAACCTTGGGACGCCCTGGAGATAAGGTTTGGGCAGCTCGACGAGACCTGTCGGGGGAAATTTAGAGAGGGGGCCGTGTGCCTGCCTGGGGACTCCCTGGGGGACCTCGTGGTGGAAGCGAAAGGTGGATCGGCCAGGGCCCCCCCTTTGGGTTCCCCCTTGATGATGATGATGATAGTATATATATCATGCATTATTTTTTTTTTTTTTTTTTGGTGGTTCTGTCGAGCCGCCGGGGTCACGCATATATTAATTTTATTTTTTTCTTTTGTGAGATTTGGGAGTGAGTACGTGGTAGGGTCCCCAGTTCCTTCCACGGAGAGTCCCGGGGTGTTACCTTTTAGGTAATCTTTCTCTCTTTTATTCGGCTTTGGGACCAGATGATTTGGGCTGGCTTGCCCCCCCAGAGGCTGGTGGAAATCGAGGTAAAGTTCCTGTCCAAGGAATTTACGTATTAGGTTTCGATTTACCTAAAATTTTTTAAATCAGCGCCGTGCTCACATAGCGCAAAGGCGATGCTGGTGGGGGATGCACTCACGCACTCGAATACTTTTAATGATAAATAAAAAAAATTTTAATATATATATATATGTGTGTGTGTGTGGGGTTGTGTGTGGGTTGTGTGTTGGGGTGGGGTGTTGTGTGGGGTGTGTGTGTTTGTGTGTGGTGTGCCTGCAATACCCCCGGTGTGTACGAATCAGCCCTTTTTACGCAGGAAAAAGTCGGCTCCCAGCCCTTTCCATTTTTTTACGGTTAGCTTTTCCTCCAAATACACGCTTTATTCCCCTCGTTCTGTCTCCTATATAAATGACCTTCCCATTTCCTTTTCCCTAGTTTAATGCTCATAAAAATCTCCACTCTGTCTTTTCCTTTTGATTACTCTCGGTAATTTAGTCGTAGATTTTTTTCATCGTACGATACACGGGGTTTAAAACGCATTGGTTGATGGCTTTTCTCTTTAGAGCATGAAAAAGGTTTTCGCAATGTGTTTTCTGTGGGTCGGAGGCTTTTTCGCGGATGGGGTCTCATACACTTTCCTCTTCCCCTTCCCTTTTTGGGTTTTTCTCCGACCTCCCCTCCCCCTTTGTGAACTTTTTTTCTTCCCCCTCTTTTTTCCTTTTTTTTCCCTCTTTTTTCCTTATCTTAGACTGTATCAGATTTCCCTTCATTTTCTCACCCCAGTTTTTCATTTTCACAGTACTGTGGGCCCGGGGATGAAGTAAAGGCCTATTGAAGATACCTTGTAGATGCTCCTATCCCAAAATTACTACATTTTTGTCTGAGCGAGAATAGTTTTTTAGAAGTGATTACAATTACATACAAATGCTGCAATTTTCGTTTCATTGTTTTTTTTATTCTTCAAAATACAGAGATAGAAAAAATAAAATTTGTTTTCGTCTGTCTGGTGAATTTAGTATCAAGTACAAGTCCTTCACGTAATATCGGGAAACAGATTCATATGTAAGGATACAACAAACTGGTAAAAGTTAACCCACAAACATAGACATTCTATCTGTTTTAAAAACCAATTATTTTGCTCATTAGCAAGTGTGTAATATATTTTTGCCTAAAATACATCTTGCAGCACTTCAAAACCCGGGTATAAAAGACCACACTGTTTAAACAGGGTTCCAAACAAGTACAATATATTGCTCACAGGGTACAATGTGTTAATCATGTACGCCCCTTTTCTTAAAGGGACATACAGTGTTTTTAGTTAAAAACTTTTCAAACTTACGATCCCAAATTTTTCGCCCCAAACCACCCCCCACACACAACCCCACACACACACACCCCCCACACAACCCACAATATTGGCGGAATTCAACACAGACGCAGGACAGTTTTAAGGGCGCAAGTACAATCCCCTTTGGTATCTTATATTTGTATTTTTGTGGTGTGTAATTGTTTTTTTTATAGGAGTAGAAATACAAATAAAACAATGGTGTATATAAGTAGATAGATTGATTAATATAGATAAAAGGAAATCGATAGATAGCTGTTTTTTATCTATTATATATACTAAGAAGTACAAGAAACAGTGCCATCCCCCCCTACTTTCCCCAATTTTTTTCTATTTTTACCGTAAAGTTTAAAAAAATAAAAAAAAAATAATTTCCCGTGGGGAAAAAGCTAGTTTTAAAAAAAAATCTTTAAAACTTTTCGTCTGCTTTTATAACTTGGCGTAATTTTTGTGGGTCTTAAAAAAACTTCTCTTGCTTTTTTTGGGTATATTTTTTTTTAATTTTTGTTCGATGGAATATACCCGAGATTGTGATATATACTTTTACCTCCGGTAAATTTAGTGAGGTCCCCCGACAGCATTTATATTCTAATCCCAAAAAGAGAGATTTAAAAAAAAGAGTAAGAC
>NC_051387.1:36983459-36985959 GCF_015228065.2 Penaeus monodon
TCCTGCCTCCCTGTATTCTGCGATTTAAGGGGGGAATCGGATTTTTTTTAAAAAAACGTTGCTGGTATTAAATTGTCTTATTTCTTGCTATTCTTTAATTTTTTCATCTTTCTCCTCCTTCTCCCTCGTCTCCATCGTTTTTGTGCCGAATTTAGGCTTTCAGCGACAATTTCTCTTCGTAAAGGGAAACGTTGGCTAACCATTATAGACCGTCTTCTTGTGTTCTGAAATCACTATTAACCTTGTTCGTGTTCACTTCCTACCTTTCCGCTCACATAACTTTCCCTCTTCGCTCCCTCACACCCTCGCTTCTTCCTCTATCTTGATCTCACCTAGAATCGAGGCACAAGGGAGAGAGAGAAAAGAAAGGAAATTAAAAGAATAAACAAAAAAGCGGAAAAAAAGGTAAAAAAAAGGAGAATACGTCGGATTTTATATTTCCTATCTTGAATATCGGCTTATTGAGCCACTTTCCGCAACTGCTTTTCAACTTTTTTTCTTTTTCTTCCCCTCCCCCCTCCTTCCCCCTCCTCCCCCACCTGGAACACGCCCTTCCCCGTCTCGCATCTCTACTTCTGCCTCAACCTTGATCTCTTCTGCACATGAGAATCAAGGGATAAGAGAGAAGGCCGTAGATTTCAGATTTTCTTTCTTGTCTGTTGTTTTACTTACCACTTTACACGTTAGCTTTTCTTTTTTTTTCTCTCTCTTCATCCCTGGACTTCCCTCCTATCTCCTTGACATCTTTTGGCCGCTATCTTGATCTCTTTTGTGCATTAAAACCGAGTTTAAAAAGTGAAGATAAACCTAAATTTCATATTTCTTTATTATAATATTCTTTATTCTTCCGTTTTATAAATATTCTCTCTCTCTCTCTCTCTCTCTCTCTCTCTCTCTCTCTCTTTCCTCTCTCACTCTCTCTCTCTCCCCTCTCTCTCTCTCTTGCCTCCCCAACCTAACTTTTATATATTGTTTATTATAATCTTTTATTTCTCGGTTTTACTTTTATTTCTTATCCTTTATTTCTGGTATTCTCCCTTTTCAGCTTTAATATCCCACTTTTTCCTTCCCCTTCGCCCCAACCTTCGTACCCAGGTAAAGCTTTCAGTGACACGTTCTGTCCACAAAGGTAGGTGGTGGTTAACCATCACTCGTTACCTTGATTATTGGCTTCCTGTCTTTTCAAACCCGCCTCAGTTTACTATTTTTTCAATTAATGTTCTTTTTTGCTCAAACATATTGAGATATCGTTATTACTCATCATATACCTTCGAAATGTTTGTTTTTTTAAGCATAGTCCGACGTAATTTTTACTTATCTTCTACCATTTATGTTTTAAACATTACTACGAAAAAAGAAATTAACTTTCGAAAGATTTCTTTGAAGAAGTAAATGTACACACTCGATTCTGCGAAGGAAGACGTCATATTAGGACTTACAAGAAATACAGAATTTAGAGTATCATCTTTGCATTCAATTTCGTCTTAATGTGGGAATAAAATTGTATATATTATGAATACCCTTTGACTTGATTATTTAGCCTTCAGTTTCGAGGAAAAATTCAATGTATTTTTGTCTATCTCTCATTCTCTATCTTCTTCAAAGAGTGTGTCTACGTACATATGTATAGACACACATACACACACACACACACACACACACACACACACACACACACACACACACACACACACACCACACACACACACACACCACACACACACACACACACAACACACACAAACCACACACACACATACAACCACACACACACACACACACACACACACCACACAACAAAACACACACACACACACACACACACACACCCACACACACCACACACGCACACACCACACACGCACACACCACACACGCACACACCACACACCACACACGCACACACCACACGCGCATACACTACACACGCGAGTTTTTTTTAAGTCAGAGTCCTTCCCTGTTTTTTTTGTTTTATAGAAACAAGTACAAAGCCTCGCAACCTGAGCGGGATGTTTAACCAAAATGACTCGTCAACAATAGCGCCAGCTAACACAAAACCCTGCAAACACTTCCTAGCATTTACCTCGCAAGTGTTTCCTGCCTAACTAACAAAGTGGATGAACTCGACGTCATAAAGAAACAAAATACTGTCGACATTGCAGTAATCACAGAAGACGATACATTAAACCTCGGAACCATACAGGGTTATCACTCATATATCAAAGTTCGTGGTGGCAGAAAAGGTAGAGGTATTGGTATTTATATCAAAGACAAAATCCCATGGAAAACTAGAAAATTCATCAGTCCACCAACAGCCGACCTTGGAACATTATGCCTCGCAGCTCGCCCTCGCGCAATCAGTATGCTGGTACTTTGGAAACCCTCAGAGAACACATAATTGAAAATGTTTTCTCCCTTCATGCAAAGAACGCAAATCCCTTTAATACTGGGCAACCTTAACACTTTTCCAGTCGCGAATTCGGATCATGGATTACACATC
>NC_051387.1:36995959-37003459 GCF_015228065.2 Penaeus monodon
TGGTCATGTTTTTTTATACATTAGGACGGAATCACCACAAAGTTCTAAAAACCGACAGAACCCGGAGACTCTGTCTATTACGAAAACGCCCACCCCCTCTATGCAGGCCGTGTCTGTTAATCCTCCCCGGAAATATCTCAGATGCGTGGTTCCGCTCTGTTACTCGCCTGTGCTAATCTTTCATATCAAACAGGGAGCGCCTCATCACGTGACCCCCTCCCCCGTAAGTGAGGGACACCCAGGTAAGCAGGTCAGCTTAGGTTACGACAAGGGGTTTTAGGTAAGGTTGGGTGAGGGGGCGTTGAAATGGGCTAGGTTAATGTGATAGTTAAGTTTAGATCGTGTTTTAGGTTTGCGTATTGTTAGTTTGCATTCCGGTATGTTTTAAATGTCGCAGTAAATAGAGTTACACGTAAATCATATATGTACATGCATAAACGTGCACGCAGTCATCATCTCCTCTTACCAAAAGCACACAATAAATGGTGTTCGCCTTCCGAACACATTGACTACAGACGGCAACAGAGAAATGATCACTCATATCGACATAGCAGTATACAAACACTCTCCTATATACGAATAAGCACTCACAGAAAATGTTACATAGACATATATACTGCGCGCGCGAGAGAGAGAGAGGGGGGGGATGGGGAGAAATAGAGAGGGGGGGGGGAAGAGAGTTCACAATTTACATCGTGCTGTAGCCACACGTCACCTGGTTATTACCTAAACTTAAATCACCAAAACTTAAGTCACCGAATTTAGCGTACATCGAATTTGAATATAAATGAAAGGATTTCCTTGATAGGGGATTTCACATATAAAATTGTTAAAAAACGCAAACAAAGAAAACAATCAAATATATAAGCATATATTTCCATAACGAAAGAATATTCTTAGCTAATTTTAGTATCATGAAAGATAACATAGCGCGTGATGTGAAGTGAAAACTAAAAGCAAAAATCTAAGTCTGTAAATCATGGCAAAAGCAATAGAAGAAACGAGACAAAACGAAAATAAAGATGGAAAAGGAGACAGGATACGGCTATTAAGGCAATGAGTAATGGTTAGCCGCGTTTGCCGTTGTGAAGAAAACCCGTTTCACTGAAAGCCTAAACTTGGCACAAAGACGATGCGGGAAAGGAAGACAAGAAGGAAGAAACAAAAAAAATAAATCAATAAAATAAAGGTTGAAAGGTGAAAAGGTGACACGAGAATTGACATTATAACCACCAATGAGAAGGATATGTTATTTATAATTTTTTCTTTTCTTCTCTTTCTTTCTCTCTTTTCATTCTTCCCTTTCTCGCTTTTCAATTTTGGCCGAGATCAGAATGGAGGGGGAAAGGGAAAGGGGTGTGAGGGAAGGATCCGAAAAAGCCAGAGGAAGGAGAGCAAATCTTAAGGTTATTTTTCTTAAAAAATATAAGATACTTTCCAAAAAGAAGAAATTTTGCCAAACTGATCAAGAAGGGATTTGGCCCAATGTGCAAAAGAAAAGATGTGTGTATTGGTTTCCAGTCGCATGTGTTTCTGAGGTTGGTCTCGATTAATCTTTTTTTTTTTCCTATATGATAAAACGTTGGTGTTAAATATCGATAAATGAAAATCGGTAGAGAGTAGGTATTTTACTCTGAACTGATGATTTTCAGAGTTCTGGTGCCGAATGCAATATTGTCCCTTCAATAATATTGCAAAGAAACGCACTTGCACGTAAGTTTAACTAAATGTTACACAAGGAGAATATTAAAATCCGGTAACTTGAGAAACAGGAACAAAAAGTGACTCCTGAACAAATGGAAATCACGTATTCGAAATGCTTTAATGGTAAAAAAGGAAATAATCTGAATTCAAAGCTGCCTTTGTAAACAACCTTAATTACGGGTTTTTAATAGGGAAAAAGTCCTTGATATCACAATGGATTCAAAAAGAACGAGAAAAAACTAATTCAGGAAAACGTTGAAATTTCACAGAAAAATGTTATTAATGTGGGGAAAAAATCAATAGTTATGAAAGCTCTTAAGTTGTACATTCATATTTTTTAATACCAAGAAAAGTTTAAGGTCGAAGAGGCCGGGAAAGAGAAGAGAGAGAGAGAGAGAGAAGAGAGAGAGAGGGGGAGAGAGAGAAAAGAGAGAGAGAGAGAGAGAGAGAGAGAGAGAGAGAGAGCGCAAAAGCGGTTAGTGAATAAGTACTTTTCTCTTTTAAGTGAAATATTAATACGGGCTAAAAAACCCCGAAACATATTCGTCGTCAGAGGCGGCATTTAATAAATATAATTAAGTATAATCTCCACTGGCAGCTTCATAACACGTTTTGTGGAGCCGCGAAAAAAAAAAAAAAAAAAAAGAATACGTACATGTGCATAAAGCACAGCATCACTAGGGATAAGGAGGAAAAAAATCAATAAATCAGTTGGAAAATGAAGTCACGAGGAGAACTTATAAGGGGAGGATAGTTTAGATTTGAAAATGGGGGTTTGAGAGAGCGTTGGAAAACTTATATTAGATAGGGATATTTGTAGACCCAAAAGCAGCGAGGAAAGAAACCGTCTTACTCTCTTTTTGATCTCTCTTTTTAGGATTAGAATATAAACATGCTGTCGCGACCTCACTAAATTTAAACCGGAGGTAAGAAGTATATATCCCAATCTCAGTTATATTTCCATCGAACAAATAATTAAAAAAAATATATCACAAAAGACAAGAGAAGTTTTTTAAGACCCACAAAATTACGCCAAGTTATAGCAAGACAGACGAAAAAGTTTATAAAGATTTCTTTTAACTAGCATTTTCCCACGAGGAAAATTATTTTTCTTTTATCTTTTTAAAACTCTTACGGTGAAAATAGAAAAAAAAATTGTGGACAAGTAGGAGGGGCATGGCACTGTTTTCTGTGTACTTCTTATGTATATATGAATGAAAAATACAACGTCATCTATCGATTTCCATATCTATATTAATAAATCTATCTATTTATATACCGCATTGATTTATTTGTATTTACATACTCATCTATAATAAATAAACAATTACACACACAAATATATGCAAATATAAGATACGCAATGGGCATTGTACGTTGCGCCATTAAAAAACTGTCCTGCGTCGTAGTGTTGAATTCACGCCATATATGTGTGTGTGTGTGTGGTGTGTGTGTGTGTGTGTGTGGGGTTGTGTGTGTGTGTGTGTGTGTGCAAAATTAGGTATCGTAAGTTTGAACAGTATTTTACTAAATCACTGTATCGTCCTGTAAGAAAGGACGATACAGTGATTATAACACATATTTACCCTGTGAGCAATAATTATGTACTTGTTTGAACCCCTGTTTTAACAGTGTGGTCTTTTATACCTGTGGTTATAAAAGTGCTGCAAGAATGTATTATTGGGCAATAAGTATATTATCACACTTGCAAAGTGGGGCAATATAATTGTTTTTAAAACAGATAGAATGTCTATGTTTGTGGCTTAACTGTTTACCATTTTTGTATGTAGCCCTTTACATTGAATCGTTCCTGATATTACGTGAAGGACTTGTACATTGATACATAAATTCACAGACAGACAGACAATACAAATATTTATATTTACTATACTCTGTATTATGAAATGAATAAAAAAGACAATGAAACGAAAATTGCAGCATTTGTAATGTAATTAAGTGAATACACTTCTAAAAAATCCTTATTCTGCGCTCAGACAAAAATGTAGATAATTTTAGGGATGGGAGCATCTATCAAGAGTATCTATAAATAGGCCTTTACTTCACTCGCGCCTACAGTAGCTGTGAACTGAAATCTGGGATGAGAAACTAAAGGGGAAGTCTAAGATACAGTCTAAGATAAGGAATAAAAGAGGGAAAAAAGAGAGGAAAATGAGGGAAGAAGAGTTCACAAAGGAGGAGGAGAGGTCGGAGAAAACCTAATAAGGAAGGAGGAAAGGATATGGTATAGCCCGACCACATCCTGCAAAATGCCTCCGACCGACAGAGAACACATTGCGAATCCTTTGTCATTGCATCTAAAGAGAAAAGCCATCAACCAATGCGTTTTCACTGTTGTATCGTACGATGAAAAACATGCCTACGACAAAATTACCTGAGAGATAATCAGAAAGGGAAAAGAACAGAGTGAGAGATTTACTTATGAGCATTAAAACTAGGAAATGGAAGTGGGAAGGTCCATTTATATAGGAGACAGAACGAGGTGAATAAAGACAGTGTTATTTGGAGGAAAAGCTAACCCGGGTAAAGATTTGGAAGGACTGGGAGCCGACTTTGTCCTGCAGTAAAATGGGCTGATATCGTACACACGCGTGTGTATGTGCAGGCCACACCACACACACAAACCACCCCACACACACCACCACACACACACACACACACACACACCACACACACACACACACACACACACACATATATTATATATTATATAATAATATATATACATATACATGCATATTGCGAGTGCGTGAGTGCATCCATGCACACACGCATCGCCTTTGCGCGTATGTGAGCACGCGCGCTGATTTAAAAAATTTAGGTAAATCGAACCTAGATACGATGAATTTTCCTTGGACAAGGAACTTCACCTCGATTGCCTACCTAGCCTCGGGTGGCAAGCCAGCCCAAGTCAGTGCTGGTCCAACCCCGGGAAAAATAGAGAGAATGATTCCCTAAAAGGTAACACCGGCACTCTCCGTGGAAAGGAACTGGGGACCCTACCACGTACTCACACCAAATATAATAACAACATTAAAAAAACTAAAATTTAAGTATCATGCTGTGACCACGGCGGCTCAGACATGAACCTACCGTAAAAAAAAAAAAAAAAAAATACATGCATGCATATATATACATATCATCATCATCATCAAGGGGCTAACGCCAACGGGGGCGCATGGCCGCATCCACCTTTCGCTTCCAGCCACGAGGGTCCCTCGAGGCGAGTCTCCAGGCAGGCACACGGCCCATCTCTAATTCCTCGCGACAGGTCTCGTCGAGCTGCCCAAGCCATGATCTCCTGGGACGTCCACAGGTCTCCTCCACCCGGGGTTGTCTCGCAGAGAGACACCTGAGGGGCAGGTCGTCCATAGGGGGGCGACTAGGTGGCCATATAGCCTGAGTTGGCGATCCCGGATTATGCATGTACGGTCCCATGCCAGTCTCACGGTGTAACCCCCGGGTTTGGGACACGTGGGCCTGCCAAATGTACCCCATGATCGGGCGAAGGGACTTGTTACAAAAGGGCATCAAGGCGAGACTCCAAGGCATGGATAGCGTCCAGTTTTCGCTTCCATAGAGCAAAACTGGAAGTATCAAGGCTTGAAGACACGCAGCTTGGTCCTTCTGCTAGGTACGACATCTCCAAACGCTCTTTTTGGGATCGAGTTCATGGCTCCTGTTGCCAGACCAATCCGTCTACTGACTTCCTGGTCTGACAACCCAGAGATATGGACTACGCTACCAAGGTATGAAAAAATTTTCTGTGATTTCAACGCCCTCGCCGCAAGCATGGATCGCTGAACGGGTTCCCCTAACAGGCCCCCAAAATCCTGAATCTTGGTCTTGGTCCAGGAACCTCTAGGCCTAGGGCTTCGCCTCATTGCTAAATGCATCAAAGGGGCCGCCACAAATGGCTCCAAGGACTCAGATAGGATGGCAACATCATCGGCAAAGTCAGGTCCGAGACCTTAATATTGCCTTGTGTTTTCTCCGCACTGACTTTGGCTAGTAGCTCTGCCCTTATCCAGTCCATACAAGTGTTGAAAATTGTGGGTGCAAGGACACAGCCTTGCCTCAAACCCCTGAATTAAAAGGGAAGAAGTTCGACATACCCCCCCAACTTTACAGCACTTTCCGTACCATTTTAGAGGCTTGCTATCAGGCCAATAATCTGTGTCGGGAAATTCCCCTGAGCCTCAGGGTCTCCCATAGCGATTCCCGATTTCACCGAGTCAAACGCCTTCTTGAGGTCGATGTAGGCTGCAAGCAACCACAACCAAACTCACGACGGCGTTCCACAATTACTCGAAGCGCTAGTATACGGTCTATTTTGGACTTGCCAGGAGTAAATCCAGACTGCTCCGGTCTCTGGTGCCTTAGTAGGTGGTTGCGGATCCGTTTTTAGAAGAAAAGTGGGCGAGAACCTTGCCTGGTATGCTGAGCAGTGTAATGCCACGGTATTGCTACAGTCCCATCGATCCCCCTTTTCCCCTTTTCCAGAGAGGGATGACCACGCCCCTCAGCAGGTCGGGGAATGGTACCAGACTGCCAAATGGCAGTCAGGACTGTATGCAGGCCCCGAGCCATAGGTTCACCCCCAGCCTTTAGCAGTTCAGCAGGGATATCACATATGCCTGCAGCGTTCCCACTCTTCACTTGGAAATCGCCAGCCTAACCTCTGTTAGGGTAGGAGTTCCTCGCTGATGGGGGGGTCCGGCACAGCACTGCGACATCGCTTGCATCCAAGCTAACTCTTGGAGGGTCCACCTGGTACAACTGTTCAAAATACACAATACTAAGCCCAAAGTTCACGAACCCCAACATGATCTGAGATGTTCCGTCCATCCCCTGATCGGACTGCAGTCATCTGTGAGGAGGGCTTAGGGGTTTAGTTTTCTCAGGGCTTGGTAGGCAGGGCGAAGGTCTTTACCAAGAAATGGCCTTCAACCTCCCCACAAGATTCCTGATAGACTGTTCCTTTTCCCTTCTCAGCAGTGTCCGAGCCCTACACACCATGGAACGTCCCCAAGACTTGATTCCCATTCAGCGAGCCTTGCACCACGCTTCATGGCCTCTAATGCTCCAGGGAGATGGTATTCTGTCTTGTCCTTGGGGGTACGCCAATGGACTCCTGAGCTGCTTCGAGTGTTACGTGCTTGAAGGACTCCCACAGAGCAACTGGGTCCGTCAGGTTGCTGGTTTCTGTGAATCGGTCAAGACTGCCGTGGCGAACCCACGGGGACACTCCTCCTCCCTTAGTCTGTCCAAGTGAAACACCTTAGGGGGGCCACTGAGGGGAAGGGGGGTTTTGAAGTGGACCCGCAGGGTAGCCACAAGCAGCCCTATTGGGCGGGGCCACGAAACTCAGCACCTCCGGTAAACCCTGCATTCTGCAGGATCCTCCATCGCGTGCTTTACAAGAATGTGGTCGATCTCCTTGGCCACATTACCCGTATCGCTGTACCAAGTCCAGCGATGCGGGTTGGAGCGCTGGTACCAGGAGCCAGAGATCCTCATTTTCTGGGGCCTAGCAAAGTCCCCGGAGAAGGAGGCTATTCTCGCTGCTGGGATCAGCTCCCGAGCCATGGGGGCCGACAGACATCTCGTAGCCAGCTCGGTCACAGCCGGATACCGCATTGAATTCACCCAGAACAATGCGAATGTCTCGCCGGGGGCAATCGTCTGCCACAGATGCGAGTTTGGGGTAGAAAAAGCCTCTTCACGTCGGTTTTATACCATCGGGAGGAAACGTATACAGCAATAGGACAAGTAGCC
>NC_051387.1:37009839-37012339 GCF_015228065.2 Penaeus monodon
GAATCCCACTAAACTCGCCTCGGTCTCCCAAATCTCCATTATCATTTTTCACCTCAGACCCGCTCTCTCTGCCTCCTTCGGCAGCTCAAGCCATTCCTCATCGTCTTCCCTCTCTTTTTTACCTCCTCTCTCTCTCTTCTCTTCACTTCTTCTTACCCCTTTGTAATCTTCTCCTCTTTCTCCTCATACTCCTCATATTCCTCGAAACAGACTCTCTCCCGGTTCTTTGGCCTCGTGGCAACGTGAATGGAGTGTGTAGCGGGGGGGGGGGCCTTTTTCCATTTCTTTTATTCATTGCTTATTGGCTTGCTGCAGGCTCACTTCCAACGGAATATTGCATGATAATATGCGCTGGTGATCTCATCTTTCTTTCATTATGTTGATCTGTAATCTAGTTTGAACTATGTGTACAGACGGCTTGCTTCTTTTAAAATATGGGTCTGTCCACAAACGACGAAATGAATCTATGTTGATATCTACCTCGTTCCGTTAACTTCGAGCTCTTCTTGGTTTGTTGTGTGTCTGCGAGTAAAAAAAACGGACGCGTTGAGAAAATATATAGTTGTGGGTATTATCTGTTTCCCCCAAATGAAATAGATAAATATTCATTCCATTATCTACGCCGAGAAGCAATTCTAAAATATAATCTGATAAGAAGTCAATTTTTTTATCGTTTAATAAAAATGAAATTATTTCCATTCGTAAACTTCTCGTCGTTCTGAGGGGGGTGCTTTGCTTTGATATAACTTTTTGTGCGAGATTTCGCTTTAGCACGAGTATGTTTTTCTTCCCTTGAGGACTCTAAAGGGTCTTATTCTTTGTCTTTCTTCAGGAAGTGATTTTCATCTTCTCTGGCTTTCGATGGATCAGTGAAACAAAGAAGAAATGGAGAAAATCCGTCGATACGTCAGGATATGAGAAATACTAGCTTATCTACAGCTTATCTTCGCATTTGTACCAGACATCTATCATATATGTATGCAACTTCGTAAACACCGCACGGCATTCTTCCTTTTCTCAGGATTCTTATGGCTGCTTATCTCATTCCCCCTGAACGTGAAATCTGGCAATTCGCACATTTTCATTTCCTGCCAGGGTAGGAGGCAAGGAAAAGATTTATAGGCAGTTTTCTTATTTATATCTATTTACTTAGTGGGCTATAAAAAGCAAGAGAATACACACACACCACACCACACACACACACACACACACACACACAACACACACACAACACACACACACACAATATATATATCTATATATATATATATATATATAATAATATATATATTATATATATATATATATACTATATATATAGATAAATGTGGTGTGTGGTGTGGTCTGGTGTATGTATTATATATCTACTATATATATATAATATATAGGAGCTATATATATATAGATATATACTATATATATATATAGGTATATATATAGAGATGCATATATATGTTATATATATATATATATATATATGATATATATTTGTGATTATATATATATATATTATATATATATAATATGTATATTATATTATATTATATATATATATATATATATGATATTATATATATATTATATATATATGGGTGTGGGGTGTGTTTGTGTGTGTGTGTGTGTGGTGTGGTGTGTGTGTGGTGTGTTTGTGTGTTGTGTGGGTGGGGTGTGTGTGTGTGTGTGTAATATCTTTATTATATCTATATATATATCTAACTATATATATATATATATATATATATATATATATATACAGGTGTATATACATATATCTATATCTATAGTATATATATATATATATATATATATATACTATGTCTATATATATCTATATATATATATATATTATATATACTATATATAATACTATATTTATATATTATATATAAGTGTGTGTGTGTGTGTACGTATTGAAAATTACGGCCTGCAGTTAGTGACATGCTACTGTAGAAACAGAGGTTTCCCAAAACGAAAGGTGGAATTATAATTTGAAAAATAAATTGATTATATAGGTCTTATCGAGACCAGCGCGAGCTGACAGCTGGCTTATCCTACGACTTCCATCTCATCAAGTACTCACACAACCTGTCTCTCTCTCTCTCAACTCTCTCTCTTTCTCTCTCTCTCTCTTCTCTCTCTCTCTCTCACCTCTCTCTCCTCTCTCTCTCTCTCTCTCTCTCTCATCTCAACAGGGGACGCATCTACTCTCTCATGAATCCTCTTCACTTTTCTCCTTCCTTCGTTCCTTCAGGACTCTTGATGTTTCAAGGTCTCCCCCCCCCCCTGCATAACACCTCCGCCACTTAGCTTAGTTTCCCGCTCCTCCTTCTGGTGGCCCCCTCCCCCTCCTCCTTCCTCCCTTCCCGCCTCCTCCACTCCACGGGTTTCTTTTCATTCTTTGTACAGGAAATGATTCACAATTATTAGATTTTGAAGAGGGAGAGAGGATTGTATTTTGTTCTGTCTTCTTTCCGTTACTGTGATGTTGAGCGAGGTGGTA
>NC_051387.1:37022339-37024839 GCF_015228065.2 Penaeus monodon
GACAGAGATTGTCGCAAAAAAGAAGAAGACTTGAGTGGGAGACGAGGGCGTGTTATTTTTATTAAGAGTTTATTGCCATATGCGTCTTTAAAGTCAGAGAAAAAAGGGATAAGGAGATCTTTAAAAAATAGAGATTGCCACTCAGAAAAGAATGATGGTTGCCATCGTTGTCTCTACGCAGAACACGTGTCACTGAAAGCCGATCTCGGCGCAAAAACACAAAGGAGGTTGGAGAGGTTCAGATGAAATTAAAAGTGCGCAAAACTGACACTATCACCCAATATACCATAAGAGAAACAGGACACTGATATTTTTCGGTCTTCATCCTCTCTTAATTCTTAGGTGAGATCAGACTTTGGTAGCGAAAACAGAGTTGAGCACGAAGGGAAAGGAGTAAGATTTAAAAGTAAAAACATAGATGAAAGATGTATTTGAGGTAAAAAGAAAGTGTGATAAAGTCATTAGGGAAGAATGTGGATGGAGAGGCCACCGAGCAAAAATCGAGAATGGGTCTGAATTGGTGTCGGGCGACGGTGTTTGCCTGGAGAAACGAGGTGGTTTTTGTCTTCCTCTTTTTAGGTCATTAGACAAGGACAGTTGTGCAAATGAGGCTGAGGTGAGATTGGCATGAAGAAAAGCAGTTTCCTTTTGAAGTAATATCTGTTGGTAACGATTACAAAAATTAACGGCCAAAGGATTTGTAAACATTATAAAAACGTTCTTTGGACGACAGTGAACAAATACTTTTTTAACAGTGGCTTGATACAAAAAGAAATGTTTATAGACAAGTCAGAAGACATCATAAAGACGGAATAAAGAAGAAAAAAATATATCTAGTCTTAAAACTTATTAGTATTAAAAACGTTATTTTCCGACTTGACCTAACAAATAGTTTTTAACAAATCGTGTAGAAGAAAATACAATTAAATCAGAGAGAAGATCTGAAATTCTAACAAGGTTCCTTGAAAATATAATTGAAAGTTGAGGTCGGGAAAAGCGACGGGTTAAAGTATACTTTAACTCACTGTATTATACCCGAACATGTTTGGAGAGAGAGAAACGAAATGCACATATAAAAGCATACCAAACTTCATAACAAACAGGAAATAAGATAAGGCAATCATTTTCCTTCTCATTCCGGTAAAGAAAAAGGGAGAGTAAGGGGGGGGGGGTAGGAGGGAGGTCTCAGCCGAGAAATCTGGGGGCTGTGGGGATGGGGGCTCTTCTTGGAAACGACAGAACACTCATGAGGGAAGCGAACGAGGAATACGATTCGTGAGGGAATTTGAAAAAGGAGAAAGGAAATGTGTACATGAATTTGTATCGCAGAGAGAAAGAGAGATGAGAGAGAGAGGGGGAGAGAGAGAGAGAGAGAGGAGAAAGGATGACAGAGAGAGAGAAAGAGCGTCTTTGACCTTGCATGATCAATCGTTATCAGTTATTAAATCTTTAAAAACATATCCCAGATTTTAAGAAAGTGATATTCAATTCTTATAAATCTATCTATCTATCTATCTATCTATCTATCTAATTATATATATTATATATATAATATAATATATATATATAATATATATCTATATATATATATAGACACACACCACACACACACACACACACACAAACACACACACACACCACACACACCCACAATAATATATTTATATATATATATATATATATTTTTATTATATAATATTAATAATATATATATATATATATATATATATAGTCTTACTATCGACCGAGCCTGGCAATCTGTCGACCTATTGTACCGTTGCCAATAACTAAAAAAACAAGGAAAGAAAAAAGATAATGCTGCATATACGAGTAAAATCACTCCCCATGGCATCCGAGCATTGGCAAATAGAATGCAAGTATAATCTTGCGAATTTCCTGAATTTCGTGTCCAAAGGATGTGACTTTATGCAAGAAAATGCAATACACTAGCATAATAAGCACAATGTAGGGTATAAGATGTAGACAAGCACTACTTTTCTTTCCCGGTTGCATCGATAATTTTAAAATAACTTCGTCTTGAGAAACGGCCACAATACTATAGATGTGGAGATTTATTATTTATAAATGGGAAAGGAATATGAAGGGGCCCATACCCTTAGACCGCCTATTGACACACACACACGCACCACACACATGCATGCACGCACACAATGCATGCACGCACACACATGCATGGCACGCACGCACGCACACCACCACCACAAACACACACACACACACACACACACACACACACACAACACGGTACACACATTTAAAGCGAGCCAAAACGAGGGAAAGAGAGAGGAGAAGGAATTTGAGAAGTAAATTCAGAGAAAGAAGTGTAAGAGAGAAGAGAGAGAGAGAGATGGAGGAGAGGAGAGAGAGAGAGAGAGAGTGAGAGAGAGAGAGATAGGAGGAGAGAGAGCGAGAGAGAGAAGAGAGGAGAGAGAGGAGAGCGAGAGAAGAGAAGAGAGAGGAACGGAGCAGAGAACTGAGC
>NC_051387.1:37029839-37049839 GCF_015228065.2 Penaeus monodon
CATCAAGAGATTTTCCCTGTACCACGGCACGGCCACTGGGGCACCGAGCCAGCGTTGATGGCCAGCGTGGGAAGCAGCGTGACGGTACAGTAACAACATTCTTCCTCGCCTCCTTATCTCCTGGCCTTGCACCTCTGACCTGTCACCCCTTTCCATTCATGAAATAATTGTTGAATGCAGACATTTCCAAGATGTGGACATGATTCCGAATTCTGGTTTATGAGTTAAGGACTGAACTGCACACTGCCCGATCGCGAGGGTATCGTTATGCCTTTGAAAGTGCACAGCGCCCCGCTCGTTATTCATTAAGCGATCAAAAGTCCTCGGGCCAGAGAATTACTTTCTGAGTTTTTGAAAAGTATTTATCAATCTGCTTCGAATTACTCAGGTCCCTGAGTACAACAGAACTCTATATATTTATGTAAACACCACACACGCACACACACACTACACACACACACCAAAAAACAAACCCCCCACACACTCACAACCACCCACACACACCCACACATATATATTATATATATATATTATACGTTATATATATATATAGATATCTATATATCTATATATATATATATATATATATATATCATGTATATTAATACCTAATGTTTACATATCCATATATATACATTATACATCTAGATAATATATATATAGATATATATATAGATAATATAGATATATATATATATATATATATATATTATACATATATCTCGATGCTATATATACCTCTATATCTTTATAGCTGTATATATGTATATATATGCTACATGTCACCCACACACACACCACACACACACACACCACACACACACACCACACCCACACACACACACATATATATTATATATATCTATATATATATTATCTATATATATCTATCTTATTAATATATGTGTATATATTATATATATATAGATTATATATATATATATATTATATATATATATATATATATTATTATATAATATATATATATATATATCCTATATATACTATATATATACTATAATATTACATACTATATATATATATATATATATATATATATATATATATATATGTATATATATATAATATATATATATATATATATATATATTATATATACTATATTATATATATATATATATATATATATATATATATGTGTGTGTGTGTGTGTGTGTGTGTGTGTGTGTGTGTGTGTGTGTGTGTGTGTCTGTATGTATGTATTTACATGCATGTGTGTGTATGTTCATGTGTTAAGTAACATAAAAATTCGGGATCCGGAACCGTGCTGCTCAACTCCCGCTCCCCCAGCCGCACCTCACAGCAGCCCCGCAAGTAATGCCCAGTCCTTCGCCGACTGAGGAACCTCTCCGGCGCCCCCGTAGTAGAACTCCGCATCACCTCCTGCACCCGACCATAACAGTGGAAACTCAAATCAAAGACCATAGTCGATACAACCCATCTACTACGCTAGAGCAAGTATTATCATATACATTTCTCTTTGCCTGGGTTTTATATAAAGCCTCATTGTTTGAAGTAAAGTGTGAAATGATTCTACTTTCATCTTCCGAGAATACTTGAGCGAAAGGAGGAAGAAAGTTTCTGCTGTTCAAACTTTGAGCGGCAGTGGAGAGTCCATGAGAGGAAGGCAGGGTGAGTGCAGTTATAGGAAGCGCAGAAAGATAATGTGCATGAATGTTGCCTTTGGTATTATTTATCCTCTTCATTATCTCATGATTACTTTCACTATCATTTAAATTTTTTCATCGTCATTATTGGTTTGCTATGGATATCATTATCAATAGCATCGTTATCAATTTTGTGATTAACGTTATTATCTATAATATAATCTTGATTAAGGAACACTGATTTATTTTTCTGTTTTTGGTACGAATGGATACAAATAGATGCATTTATTCACACCCGGAATATGAAAGGAAATCACGCACCCACGGATAGACACACACACACACACACACACACACACACACACACACGCGCGCGCGCGCTACACAAACAAACATCGAACAAATAAAGAATATCAGACGAATAGAAGGAAAAAGGAAATTAAGGCATCGAGATACGTCACAATTATGGGAACATTTATCTTTTGTGAACAGAATACGATATCCAGAGTCAGCATTCTGTCCTTGGAAAAAGCGTTTGTGTGTGTGTGTGTGTGTGTGTGTATGAGTCACTGACAAAAGAGGGAAGGAAGAGATGATAGAGAATCAAACCAATATATAAAGTCAACATAAAACAGAGAAAAATCATCCCTAAAATGCCTCAATAACTAACCGATCATTTGCATTAGTGTATGAGGAGAGATAGATCATTCATGAGGCGAGAAATGTACGAGAGGTGTTGCGAGTAAGGAGCTGAAAGTTTGATAATATGGGTGAAGAGAGCGAGACCCACTCATAAGTAGTGGCTGTCAAGGGAAGGATTAATTGGTGGCTTTGCCTGGCATTGTGCAAGGGTGGATTTACATGTTGTTCATTGGTTGTCTCAATATCTGTAGTGCAAAGCGAGTGTCTGAGGATCATCAGGGATCTGTGTCAGCTTAATTACGGTCATATTTTTCTTTCTTCAAATAAGTCAGAAAGTTCCCCTCCAGCTTGCCATAACAAGATAAAAGAATGGCTTTGATTTCTATGAAGACAAAGACACTCAGCACGTGAGTAATGAAATGATTTCTGAAAATACAAAAGGGATGAATGATAGTCATCAAAACAAGATTTTTTTTTTTTTTTTTTTTTTTTACGATCATTGGGTGCAATTAAAGGAGGGTTATAGCAAGCAATGCCTTTCAAAAAGTAAAAAAGGAATCAACAAGAAAACGCCTCGGAAGAACTATTCAGATATTTAATTATCACAGCCAAGACAGCATAAGAACAAAGTAGCACTTAAGCGACTCCTTATCTCAGAACTCACACTGTTGTCCAAAACGCACCGTACTTGTCGAGGATATGAAACCAACATTGAAAAAGAAAATTATTCCTGCTAAAAACAAAAAATAAAAGATGGGGCCGATGAAGGAGTGTCTGACGGGGAAACGAAGTCACGTTTCCCGAGAGATGGGAGGCGGGAAGCGGAGACGAGAACAAGGCAAATGAAAGAATTTCTGTGGGCGGATTAAAGGAAGTGTGTGTGTGTGTGTGTGTGTGTGTGTGTGTGTGTGTGTGTGTGTGTGTGTGTGTGTGTGTGTGTGTGTGTGTGTGTGTGTGTGTGTGTGTGTGGTGTGTGTGTGTGTGTGTGTGTGTGTGTGTTAGATAGATAGATAGATAGATAGAGAGAGAGAGAGAGAGAGAGAGAGAGAGAGAGAGAGAGAGAGAGAGAGAGAGAGAGAGAGAGAGAGAGAGAGAAAAGCCATTACAATAATAGTGACCAATCATAAACGACATTCTCATATGAAAAATGGATAGCCAGGACGGAAGAGGGAGGGAGTGTCAACTTTTGAGGAAACAGACAGCCTTTTATTGTAATGCATTTCTGCTACAAAATTATACATTTTGTGCTGTTGGTTTGTCAGTAAATTACCAGTACCATGGTATTGGAAGATGATATATAAAAGATCATAGATTTAACTTTTTATCACTTTCCTTTCTCATCCTCGCTCTGATAACTTTATGAAAGTGCAATGTTGCAAATCTCAATCATACAAATAGAATAGTAAGCTACCAGAGAACCTTAAAAAAAAGAATGAAAAATAAAAGTTAATGTTGGTTCTATGGTACAATTTTCTTTTTTTTCTGTTATTTTCCACTTCCTATGATTTCGCAAATTCATCATAATCTTTATTTCTTTGTGGCTGTTTCTAAATATACGGATGAGGCGGAGTCCTAAAGAGCGGCCACAAGAAGAAGGATGATGACTTTGAGAACTCTTGAGAATTAAAAAAAAGGGGAAAAAAAGAAAAAAGAGAAAAAAATTCAAAGGTAATCGCGTTTCCAAAGAATGAGGAAGTTTATCTTTCCTTTTTCTGAATTTGGGATTTCGTACCAGGGAAAATGTTTCGAGTCAAATATGAAATTATTCTACTTTCATCATCCTCTGAGAACTGTGAGAATAATAATAATGAGGAAGCTCCAGTGTGCACTATTCTTGATGATGTTATCCTTATCTTTTCTTCCGGCTCCTCCTCCCCATCATCATTATTATCATCATCATCTTGATCTTGATTTTCATCATCATCATTATCACCATCACCATACACATCTCCATCGTCTGTAGAGTCATCATCGCCATCGCCGTCACCATCTTCTCCATCATCACCATCACCATCGCCATCACCATTAACATTCAAAATGTCAGTGAAAAGAAGAATAGAACAGGGAAATGAGTTCAGATTAAATGCAACTGATTATTCTTGGAATTCGTTTAAGGATATATATATATATATATATATATATATATATAATATATAATATATATATATATAAAATGTGTGTGTGTGTGTGTGTGTGTGTGTGTGGTGGTGTGTGTGTGTGTGTGTGTGTGTGTATGCATATATATATATATATATATATATATATATATATTTATATATATAATATATATATACACACATATTTATATATATATATATATATAATATATATATAATTATATAATATATATATATATATATATATATATAATATATATATATATATATATATATATATATACATTTGCCGCCGTGGTCACAGCATGATACTTAATTGTTTTTCATGCTGTGATGATATTGGAGTGAATACGTGGTAGGGTCCCAGTTCCTTTCCACGAAGAGTGCCGGTGTTACCTTTTAGGTAATCATTCTCTCTATTTATCCGGGCTAAGGACCAGCACTGACTTGAGCTGGCTTGCCCACCCAGTGGCTAGGTAGGCAATCGAGGTGAAGTTGCTTGCCAAAGGAACAACGCGCCGGCCGGTGACTAGACTTCATTGCAAAAAAAAAAAAAACTAAAACCCAAAAAAAAAACCCATGGGTGGGCCCGGGGCCAACCCTCACCCGTGCTTTTTTTGGGGGCCCGGGTTTTTAAGAAATGATTTTCCCCCAAAGGGTAAGGAAATTTTTTGTGAAAGGGGGAAAAAAATTTTGGGGAATATCCGTAAAAAATAAGATAAAATAAAATAAGATATTTTTCCCACGGGGCTTTTAAATTATTATTATTTTTAAATTTTTAATATAATAATAAATAATTTATATATAAATTTTATTAAAAATATTTGAAAAAAAATAAATTTATTTTTAAAATTATTTTAATTTTTGTTTTTTTTTTTTTTTTTTTTTTTAATTCTAATTTCAAACACACCCCCCCCAACCCCCCCCCCAAAAAACACCACAAAAATAAATTATATAATTTAATTTATAATTAAAAAATAAAAAAAAAAAATTGAAAAAACTTGAACCCAACCCATTCCCTTTTTATTTTTTTCCATTTTTTTTTTTTAAGGGGGTTCCGGGGGTAGCTTACCTAATTTATTTTGTAATGATGAGTGAAAAAAAATGGTTTTATAAAAGTTTTGGGGGGGCCCCGGAGAAAAAAGGATAAAAAGAAATCCAATGTTTTCCTTTATTTTTTTTCCCCCTTCCAAATATAATTAAAAAATTTTTTTTGTAAATTTCCCCTGACAAACCAACAGAAAAAAAAGAAAAATTTTTCAAAAGCTTTACCAATTTTTTCTTTTTTTTTTTTTTCCCCCCAAAAGGTTAAAAATTTCACTTCTTTTTTCCGTCCTCCCCCTATCCTTTTTAAAAGAAAGAATGTTTATGTTTCAAATCGGGGTAAAATGGTTTCTTTCCCCTTCTTTTTTTTTCTTCTTTTTTTTTCCCTTCTGTCTTCTTTTTTTTTTTATTTTCAACTTCCTTTCAAAATTTCACCAAAAAAAAAAAAAAACAACAAACTCTTCCAAAACCAAAAATTTTACACAAACCCAAACACAAAAAAAACAAAAAACTTACAAAAAACCGCCCAAAAACACTTCCCCTTTTTTCCGGCCCACAAGAAATTCTTTATTTGGGCCTTTTGTTTTTTTCCTTCTCCCTTTCCCCCTTTCCCATCCCCCTTCCCTTTTTTTCCCCCCGTTTCCCTCCCTCCTTCTCCCATCTTTATTTTTTTACAAAAAAACCCCCCAACAACCTCCAACACCACAACAACAAAAACCAAAACACCAGCCAAAAAACAAACCCACCCACCACAAACACCAAACCCCAACCCCAAAAAAAAAAAAAAAAAAAAAATTTCTTTTTTTTTCATTTCCTTTTGTTTTCCCCGTCCCTCCCCGGGGGTGATTCTTTGTCCATTTATCCCCCCATCTTTTATTTTTTTTTTTAGGCGGGGAAATTTTTTTTCGGGGTTTTTATTTGAAGAAAAAATTGAGTTTTTGAGAAGGATCCTTATCTCGCACTGTTTTTGCATAAAAAATTTGAAAACCTTGACCTTGTTTTCCCTTTTTTTTTTTTGAAAAGGGCAGGCCAAACCCCCCTTTTAATTTCCCTAAAAAAAAAAAAAAAAAAAAAAATTTGTTTTGTGCTTCTTCACCCTTTTTTGTTTTTTAAAAAAACATTTCTTCTCCGTCTGATGTCTTTTCTCATAAAATAAAAATTTCTTTTATTTGAGGGAAATTTAGGGGAAAATTTCTGTTATTTGAAAAAAAATTGGTTTAACTCAAAACCCCTTTCCCCCCCCTTTGCCCAGTATTAAAAACCAAAAAAACAAAAAACCCCCCTTTTCCAAGCAGGAAGCCCCCAATTATCCTTCCCTTAACCATTTTTTAAGTTCTCGTCCTTTTAATTTCCTTTCCTCCTTATCGCCCCTTTTAAATTTTCGATGTGTTTTTCCCCCCTTGTGTGTTGTTTTGGGTTTTGGGTGTTTTTTCCTGTTTTATTTCTTTTATTTTTTTTGTTTTAAATTTTTTCCTTTTTTGTATATTCTACCAAAACAAAAAAAACGTTTTTCCAACGATTTATTGGAAACGATTTTTTTCACAAAAGATAAATGTTTATAAGGGGTTATCCAGCAACCTTTTTTTTACGTTGAAATTTTTATTTTTTTTATTTTTGGTTTTTTACCCCCTGGGGTTTGGGGTTTTTTGGGGGGTTTCATCCTTTTTTCCTTTAACCGGGGGGAAAAAAATCCCTCTTTTTGATCCATTCGTCCAAAAACAAAAAAATTCTTTCCTTTTCAAGTTTTAAGAAAATTTAATCAAAAAAATTATAAACAGCTTTATAATAACCTGCAAAAAAATGAATGAAAAAATTTAAAATGTAGTAAAAGTAATCAATGGTTGAGGGTTTCCAAAAGGAAACTTCTGCAATTTTTCCGGTTCCCTAAAACGCCCCAGTTCCCCCCAGTCCCCCCCGAAAGGAAACGCAAAATTTTTTCCTCCTTTCGTTTAAACTGGAAAGAAAGTGAATCATTTAATTTACTTAAAAAATAATTAAAACCCAGGAAAAGAAAATTTAATATAAAACCCACAAAACGACACAAACCCCCACCAAACACACACCCCAAGGGGCCCACGCAAAGGGGATTATTTTTTTTTTTTAAATTTAAGTTTTATTTATTAAAATAATATAAAAAGAGTAAATACATAATAAAAAAAAAAAAAAAAAAAAAAAAAAAAAAAAAAAAATAAAAAAATTTTACTATATATATTTTATTATAATATATATATATATAATATATATATTTATTTAAAATATTTTTATATTTTATATTTTATAAAATATATAATATATATATATTATATAAATATATATTATATATATATATTTATTATATATTTTATATATATTATTATATATATATTATATAATTTTATTATATATTTTATATATATATCTATATTATTAATATATATTATATATAACATATTTTAAAATATATATATATATATATTATAATATATAAAATAATTATATATTAATTTATATATTATAATATATAATATATATATTATATTTTTATATATATACTATATATTATATTTATTTATATATATATATATTAATGTGTGTGTGTTGTGTGTGTGTGTTTGTGTGTGTGTGTGTGTGTGTGTGTGCGGTTGTGTTGTGTGTGTTTTGTATGTATTTTACATGCATGTGTGTGTATTTTTCTGTTTTAATTAACATAAACTTCGGGATGGGAACCGTGCTGCTCAACTCCCGCTCCCCCACCCGCCCTACGCACCCCCGCAAGAAAGCCCATCCTTCGCCGACTGAGGAACCTCCCCGGGCGCCCCCGTATAGAACTCCGCATCACCTCCTGCCCCGACCAAACAGGGGGGAAACTCAAATAAAAGCCCATAGTCGATAAACCCTCTCTACGCTAGAGAAAGTATTTCTATACATTTCTCTTTGCTGGGTTTTATATAAAGCCTCATTGTTTGAAGTAAATTAAAATGATTCCTTTCATCTTCCGAAAAATATTTTAGCGAAAAGGAAAAAGTTTCTCTGTTAAAACTTTGAGCGGCAGTGAGAGTCCATGAAGGAAGGCAGGGTGAGTCGTTTAGGACGCAAAAAGAAAATGGCATAAATTTGCCTTTGGTTTTATTTATCCTCTTCATTATCTCTGATTACTTTCACTTCTTTTAAATTTTTTCATCGTCTTATTTTTTTGCTATGGATATCATTATAAATACTCTTTTTAAAATTTTTGTGATTACTTATTATCTATAATAAATCTTGATAGGACACTGATTTATTTTTCTTTTTTTTGGTACAATGGATACATATAGATGTTTATTCCACCCGGAATATAAAGGAAAATCCGCACCCACGGATAGACACACAAAACCAACACCCCACACAACACACACCGCGCCGCGCTACCAAACAAACATCGAAAAAATAAAAAATATCAACGAATAAAAAAAAAGGAAAATTAAGCATCGAGAACGTCACAATTAGGGAACTTTATTTTTTGTGAAAAAAATACGTTTCCCAAAGTCCCTTCTGCCCTTTGGGAAAAAGCGTTTGTTGTGTGTGGTGTGTTTTTGGGTATGAGTCCTGACAAAAGGGAAGGAAGGATATAGAAATCAAACCAATATAAAAAGTAAACAAAAACAAGAAAAATCTCCCAAAAATGCCTAAATAACTAACCTCTTTGCATTAGTGTTAGGGATAGATCATTCATGAGGCGAAAAATGTAGAGAGGTGTTGCGGTAAGGACTAAAGTTTATAATATGGTGAGAGAGCGAACCCACTCATAATAGTGGCTGTAAAGGGAAGGTTTAAATTGGTGGCTTTGCCGGGCATTGTGAAGGGGGGGATTTCATGTTGTTCATTGGTTGTCTCAAATCTTATGAAAAGCGGTGTCTGAGGATACGGGTCTGTGTCGCTTAATTGGGTCTATTTTTCTTTTTCAAAAAAGTCAAAAGTTCCCCTCCAGCTTCCCTAACAAGATAAAGAATGGCTTTGATTTCTATGAGAAAAAGACACTCACACGTGAAATAAAATGATTTCTGAAATAAAAAAGGGATATGAAGTCATCAAAACAAGATTTTTTTTTTTTTTTTTTTTTTACGTCTTTGGTGAAATTAAAAGGGGTTATACGCAATCCCTTTCAAAAATAAAAAGGATGAACAAAAACCCCTGGGAAGAACATTCAGATTTTTAAATTATCACCCCCAGACAGCTAAAACAAAGTAGCACTTAAGCGACTCCTTTCTCAAAACTCACACTGTTTCCCAAAAACGTCCCGTACTTGTCAGGATATAAAACCAACTTTGAAAAAAAATTTTTCCCTGCTAAAAAAAAAAAAAAGAGGGGGCCGATAAAGGGAGTGTCGACGGGGAAACAAAGTCACTTTTCCCCGAGAGATGGGGGCGGGAAGGGGAGACGAGAACAGGCAAATGAAAAATTTCTGTGGGGGGTTTAAAAGGGAAGTGTGGTGGTGTGTGTGGGTGTGTGGTGTGTTGTGTGTGTGTTTTTGGTGTGTGTGTGTTAGTGTGTGTGTGTGGTGTGTTTTTGTGTGTGTGTGTGAGTGTGTGTTGTGTGTGTGTGTGTGTTGTTGTAAGATAGATGATAGATAGTAGAGAAGAGAGAGGAGAGGAAGAGAGAGAGAGAGAGAGAGAGAGAGAGAGAAGAGAGGAGAGGAGAGAAAGCCTTAAAATAATAGTGCCCAAATCATAAACGACATTCTCATATGAAAATGGATACCGGAGGGAAAGGGAGGGAGTGTCAACTTTTGAGGAACAGAAGCCTTTTATTGTAATGCATTTCGCTAAAAATTATACTTTTGTGCTTTTGGGTTTGTCAAAAATTACCAGTACCATGGTATTGAAGATATATAAAAGTCATAGTTTTAATTTTTTTATCACTTTCCTTTCTCTCTCGCTCTGATAACTTTATAAAAGTGCAATGTTCAAACTCTCATCATACAAATGAATAGTAAGCTACCAGAAAACCCTTTAAAAAAAAGATAAAAAAATTAAATTATTTTGGTTTTTGGTAAAATTTTTTTTTTTTTCTGTATTTTCCACTTCCTATGATTTCGCAATTCATCATATCTTTATTTCTTTGGCTGTTCAAATTACGGTGGCGGAGTCCTAAAGCGCAAGAGAAGTGATACTTGGACTCTTGAGAATTAAAAAAAGGGGAAAAGAAAAAAGAAATTCAAAGGTATCGGTTTCCAAGATGAAGTTTATCTTCCTTTTCTGATTATTTCGTACCGGGAAATGTTCGAGTCAATATGAAATTATTCTACTTTCATCATCCTCTGAGAACTGTGAGAATAATAAATGAGGAAGCTCCAGTGTGCACTATTCTTGATGATGTTATCCTTATCTTTTCTTCCTCCTCCTCCTCCCCATCATCATTATTATCATCATCATCTTGATCTTGATTTTCATCATCATCATTATCACCATCACCATACACATCTCCATCGTCTGTAGAGTCATCATCGCCATCGCCGTCACCATCTTCTCCATCATCACCATCACCATCGCCATCACCATTAACATTCAAAATGTCAGTGAAAAGAAGAATAGAACAGGGAAATGAGTTCAGATTAAATGCAACTGATTATTCTTGGAATTCTTTTAAGGATAATATATATATATATATATATATATATTATATATATATATATATATATATATTATATGTGTGTGTGGTGTGTGTTGTGTGTGTGTGTGTGTGTGTGTGTGTGTGTGTGTGTGTGTGTGTGTGTGTGTGTATGCATATATATATATATATATATATATATATGTATATAAATATATTTATTTATATATATATATATATATACACACACATATATATATATATATATATATATATATATATATATATATATATATATATATATATATATATATATATATATATTATATATATATATATATATATATATATATATACATTTGCCGCCGTGGTCACAGCATGATACTTAATTGTAGTTTTCATGCTGTGATGATATTGGAGTGAATACGTGGTAGGGTCCCCAGTTCCTTTCCACGAAGAGTGCCGGTGTTACCTTTTAGGTAATCATTCTCTCTATTTATCCGGGCTAAGGACCAGCACTGACTTGAGCTGGCTTGCCCACCCAGTGGCTAGGTAGGCAATCGAGGTGAAGTTGCTTGCCAAAGGGAACAACGCGCCGGCCGGTGACTAGAACCCTCGAACTCAGATTGTCGTCGTGACAGTCTTGAGTCCGATGCCCTAACCACTCGGCCACCGCGGCCTATACACATATATACACATGTATATATATATGTATATATGTATATATATATTATTTATATATAATATATATATATATACATATATATATATATATATATAATATATATATATATATATATATATATATAATATATATATATATATGTATATATATATATATATATATATATATATATATATATATATATATATATATATATATACACCACCCTATGCATGTATACACCACACACACACACACACACACACACACACACAACACACACACACACAACTATATATATATATATATATATATATATATATATATTATATATATATATATATATTATATTAATATATATATAAAATAGGCAGTAATGTTAGGTCGGACTATATATTAACTGAATCTGTGTTGTGTGTGTTGGTGTCGCGTGTGTGTGTGTGCTTGTGTGTGAGTGTGTTGTGCTAGCATGGTGGCAAGTAGTCATATCATACTGCCAAACCTATAAAGATATAGAAATGATATACTAGAAGTAAACGTATCTCGTGAAGTATGGATATACATATATATAACATAAATGAATATATCATATATGATATCATTAAGGTAATAATACCGTTATATGATATGTATATGTATATATATGTAAATGTAAACATATGTATATATATACATGTATATATATATATATATATATATATATATATATTATATATATATATATATATATGTGTTTATATATTTATATATATGTGTGTGTGTGTGTGTGTGTGTGTGTGTGTGTGTGTGTGTTTACATAAATATATAGAGTTCTCTTTTACCTCAGGACCTGAGTAATTTCGAAGCAGATATGATAAATACTTTTTCAAAAACTTCAGAAAGGTAATTTCTCTGGCCCGAGTGACTTTTGATCGCTTTAATGAATAACGAGGGGGCGCTGAAATTTCACATGCATAACGATATCCATCTCGATAGGGCATGTGTGCATTTCCAGTCCTTAACTCATAACATAACTTCAGAAATCATGTCTCATCATCTTGGAAATGTCTGCCATTCAAAAATTATTTCATGAATGGAAAGGGGTGACAGTCAGATGGTGCAAGGCCAGGAGAATAAGGAGGATGAGGAAGAATGTAGTTACTGTACCTTCACCGCTGATTTCAAGTCTGGAAATTAACGCATGGTCTATGTGAAATAAGTGGAAGTGGAAGTGGGTCAGGGAAATCTTTGATGAGCGCCCCTCGTATGTATACTCATTAGATATGTTAAATAAACATAATCATCATCATGTTTAAATTATAACAAAACATGTGGCGCGAAACAGTTTGGCACATTTCTTCGTTCATCGTAAGGATATTTTTCCATTTTATTTTACCAAAAATTGCACTTTATATTCAGCAGTAAAAAAAAAGAAAAAAAATCAACGCGGGACGTACGCATTTTACTAGTACTGATGCTTAATCGCAAAGCCTGTCATAATCCACACTTCAGAATACCGGTACTTTGCTACATTTACATGGGCAAGAGAAATTTATTTATCCTACAATTACAAACACATTTATTTTTCAAAGAGGGTAAATTACATTGAGTTGGACGCTTCCCTTGATTATCAATTTATTTCTGAAACAGTAAAAATAAGTAGATTAACCCGACGCTTTGATGCCAAAGCTAACACTTTTGCCTCATATCCACCTCTTACTAACGTGCTCACCAAAATATTTTATTATGGCTTCAGCCAATGTTGATTCGCAGGTAAAGCATGGAATTTTGAGTATTTATAAAGAAAAGAATTTTATTCAGTTTCTGAATGATAATATTGGAGAACCTCCCTACATTCTTCCCTTACCAATTGTAAAGGATCTTCATCCAGTGACAAATATAAGCTAGGTATAGGATAATAGAAAAAGGTAACATGATCGGCGGGCATACCTTTGCGATATTAATGTAGCATGTGTGTGTGTATACACACACAAACAAACACACACACACACACACACACACACACACACACACACATACAAATACACACATTCATACACTCACATCCATACTGTGTATATACTATATACTAGATACATATACATATATACATATACATATATACATATATATATATATATATATATATCTATATATATATATATATATATATATATATATATATGCATTTATGTATATATATATATATATATATATATATATATATATATATATAATATATATGTATATATGATATTATATACTCAGTATGCGTGTGTGTTTGCATGAATATGTATATAAATAAATATGTATAACACACACACAACACACACACACACACCACACACACACACACACACACACACAACACACATATATATATATAATATATATATATATATATATATATAATATATATATTTTTGGTATATATAAATATTATAATTAATTATATATATAATATATATTTTAAACATTTATAAATAAATATAATAAAAATTAATCTATAAATAAATATATAAAAATTAATATTTTAATATAGGTATATTAAATATAATATATAATTATTTTATTTTAATTTTTAATAAAAAAATATATTATATTATATATATATAATATATATAGATATATAAAAATTTTAAAAATCTTCTTAAATTTCCCTTTGGGTCCTTTCAGGGCGTTGGGGGGTCATGTTTTTTCCTCCTGTTCTGTTGTTGAAACTTAAGCAGTTCAAAGTATTCTTTATTTGGACTTTTTCACCCATGATTTTTTTTGGGAAATTTTTACAGCAGGGGGTTGCCTTTTCCCTTCTCCCCCAAGTAATTTTAAGGAGTCCCCTTTTTCCCTTCTCGGAATTTCTTCCCCAACCCTAAGTTAGCTGTTGATTTCTGAGGTTGCATTCGTTTTTGGGAAGCCACAAACAGATTCTGTCCCTGCCTTCTCACCCGAACGACTTCCCTGAAACCCGGGGGGAAAGGGGCAGCAAAAAACTAAACCTCCGCGGGATGCAAACCCCGGATTTTTTGGGCCCGGGGTTAAAAAACAGGTGAGGCCAACGCCGACCTTGGCTCCCCAGGAGCCCTTATCTAGGTTGATTTACCTAAAATTTAAATTTAAATTTCAGTGCGCGCCCCACGAACTTTCCCGTTTCCACATATGCGCGCGTGGGGAGTGCGTTTCGCTGAGCGTGTTCACCCCCCGGATCGCTGACGGGGTCCGCACAGCTCCCCTGTTATATATATATAATATATTATAAAATAATTTTGGTTATATATATATTATAATATATAATTTAAAAAAAAAAAATAATGCTTTAAAATATATATATTTTATATTTATATATATATATATATTTTTTTTATATTTATATCTATATATATATATGTGTGGGGGTGTGTGTGTGTGGGTGTTGGTGTGTGTGTTTGTGTTTATTACGTATAAAAAAATTTTTAGTATATATATGTCCATATGTAAAAAATTAAAAGAAATAAAATATAAAATTTTTATATAGAAAATATAGGAAGAAAGGGAAATATTTTAAACAGTGAAAGAATGATTTAAAAGGTTTCGATTACTTTTTCGTCAAAATTTTACATATATTGATGAGATTACAGAACAAAATATATATCGGGACATGAGCTGACAAACCGTTTTCCCAATGACGTCATCTACACCAATTTCCCCTTTGGCAAATACGAAAAAAATAGGAAAAACCCAGCTACTTTTCCCAAAGGCGAACACTACCCCCAAACCCCAAATTCGGACCATTCGTTTTTCCCCCTGGGTGGCCCCCCTTTCCCCAAACATTTTTTTCCCTGAGGACTTTATCACACTTCCCTTTTTCCTCAGCGCATCTCTCATCTATATGCTTCCATTTCTAAACCTCCCTTTCTCCCTCTGACTCAACTTTCTCTTTTACCTTTCCTCGCGTGCCATGCCTTCGCTAACATTCTGGCCTCGCCCAAGAATTAAGAGTGATGAAAGACGGAGAAAAAAATCTCAAGGTTCATTATTCCCAAAGGATATATTACTCCTTCACTCCCCAACCTCCTTTCTTTTTTTGTGCGAGTTTCGGTTTTCAGTGATACGTTTTCTAGGTTATGGCAAACGATAGCTGACCATCACACGTTTACTGATTGTCCATCCTTCTCTTCTCTGATGTATTTATTTTTCCATTGAACTTAACGCGATTTATAATGACAAGTAGGAAAAAAATTGTATTATCATGCTTATCTTCCCCAAACTCTGCTTCCTCTTTTGCGACATAGCCGATCTTGCTTTTAAACTTTGTACTGTACTGTTACTTTCTGGTTACCTGCAGTGCTCAATTAGGGCACACACGCATATGTGTTTGTGTATGTGTATATATATATATACACACACACATGTGTGTATATATATACACACATATGTTTGTGTATGTGTATGTGTGTGTGTATGTGTGTGTGTGTGTGTTGTGTGTGTGTGTGTGTGTGTGTGTGTGTGTGTGTGTGTGTGTGTGTGTGTGTGTGTGTGTGTGTATAATTTTTTGTCTATCAATTTTCCAGCGGGGGAGGGGGGGGGTCTTTGCTTGCATGTCTTTCACGTATACTTCATACCTCATATTACTTTACAAAAACCGTTCATATGCGTGATTCCCGTTCTACTTCTCGCTTCTCGGTCATTATTCTTCAAACACGAAGACGTATAGTATTATCTTGTTTTTCTTTTTTTTAGGGGGTATCAAACTGGGGATGAAGAAGTCTCTGCGTGCTATAATTTCTTTTCCGCACTTGGTTTTCGATTACGCCGAGAACCGGCCAAGATAGGAAAGTTTGACCAATATAGATGTCTTTCCTAATCAATCACTTTTTGATAGGTTACTATACTAGCATTAATCAAACTTGCACTTCTCCCCACACGATAACGCTCGCTGTTTCTCTCCTTAATTGGTATTGTGAGTCGTAGGCTAATTATCTACGTGTTTCTTTGTTCCACGTTGGTTGCTAGATTTTTCTTTGGTTTCTTAAATAATGTTGTATGACTGAGTGCCTGACTTACTGACTTTTGTCATGGTCTTAAGATTTTCTTCTCTCCTGTTTATGTAGATATCTCCCGTTCTATAGTTTTCTGTCCTGGGATATTTATCTATCCCTGTCAATGTACGTACATAATTCTATTCACTTACTGTACCCATCTATCCACCTATATGTTATTCAATCATTTCATTTATATTTTCCTCCCCTCTCCGTCCTACTCTCTCTCTCTCTCTCTCTCTCTCTCTCTCTCTCTCTCTCTCTCTCTCTCTCTCTCTCTCTCTCTCTCTCTCTCTCTCTCTCTCTCTCTCTCTCTCTCTTCTATATTAAACTTCTTTCTCTGGAATTTACTTCTCAAAATTACTTCTACTCTCTCTTTTCCCTCGTTTTGCTCGCTTTAATGTGTGTACGTGTGTGTGTGTGTGTGTGTGTGTGTGTGTGTGTGTGTGTGTGTGTGTGGTGTGTGTGTGTGTGTGTGCGTGCGTGCGTGCATGCATGTGTGTGCGTGCATGCATGTGTGTGCGTGCGTGCGTGTGTGTGTCAATAGGGGCTGTCTAAGGTATGCCTTCATTTCTTTCCCATTTATAAATAATAAATCTCCACATCTATATATGTGGCCGTTTCTCAAGAACGAGAAGTTATTTTGAAAAAATTTATCGATGCAACCGTGAAAAGAAAAGTATTGCTTGTCTACATCTTATCCCCTGCATTTGTGCCTGTAATATATTCATATATGTATTGCATTTTCTTGCATAAAGTCAACATCCTTTGGAACACGAAATTCAGGAAATTCGCAAGATTATACTTGCATTCTATTGCCAATGCTCGGATGCCAGGGAGAGTGATTTACTCGTATATGCAGCAGTTATCTTTTTCTTTCCTTGTTTTTAGTTATTGGCAACGTACAATAGGTTCGACAGATTTCAGAGCTCGGTCGATAGTACAGTATATATATATATATATATATATATATATATATATATATATATATATATATATATATATATATATATATATATATATGTGTGTGTGTGTGTGTGTGTGTGTGTGTGTTTGTGTGTGTGTGTGTGTGTGTGTGTGTGTGTGTTTATATATATATATATATATATATATATATATATATATATATATATTATATAGATATATAGATAGATAGATAGATAGATAGATAGATAGATAGATATTATAAGGGATTAATATCACTTTCTTAAAATCTGGGATATGTTTTAAAGTTTGAAATAACTGATAACGCATTGATCATGCAAAGGTCAAAGACGCTCTTTCTCTCTCTCTGTCTCTTTCTCTCTCCTCTCTCTCTCTCTCTCTCTCTCTCTCTCTCTTTCTCTGCGATACAAATTCATGTACACTTTCCTTTCTCACTTTTTCAAATTCCCTCACGAATCGTATTCTCGTTCGCTTCCTCATGAGTGTTCTGTCGTTTCCAAGGACCCCCCCCCCACCCGCCCCCAGATTTCTCGGCTGAGACCTCCTCCTACCCCCCCCCCCCTTACTCATCCCTTTTCTTTACCGAATGAAGAAGGAAAAATGATTCCTATATCTTATTTCCTGTTTGTTATGAAGTTTGTATGCTTTTATATTTTCATTTCGTTTCTCTCTCTCCAAACATGTTCGAGGTATACAGAGAGTTAAAGTATACTTAACCCGTCGCTTTCCGACCTCAAACTTTCCAATTATATTTTCAAGGACGCTTGTTAGAATTTCAGATCTTCTCTCTGATTATTGTATTTTCTTCTACACGATTTTTAAAAACTATTTGTAGGTCAATGTCGGAAATAACGATTTTTAATACTATAAGTTAATACTATTATATTTTTTCTTCTTTTATTCGTCTTTATGATGTCTTCCGTGACTTGTCTTAAACATTTCTTTTTGTATCAGCCACTGTTAAAAAAATTATTTGTTCACTGTCGTCAAAGAACGTTTTTATAATTTTAAAAATCCTTTGGCGTTAATTTGTAATCGGTTACACAACAGATATTACTTCAAAGGAAACTGCTTTCTTCATGCCAATCTCACCTCACCTCATTTGCACCAACTTTCCTTGTCTAATGACCTAAAAAGAGGAAGACAAAAAGCCAGCTCGTTTCTCCAAGGCAAACACCGTCGCCCGGACACCAATTCAGACCCATTCTCGATTTTTGCTCGGTGGCCCTCCTCCATCCACATTCCTTCCCTAATGACTTTATCACACTTTCTTTTTACTCAAATACATCTTTCATTCTAATGTTTTTACTTTTAAATCTTACTCTTTCCCTTCGTCTCAACTTTCTCCTGTTTTCGCCCACCAAAGTCTGATCTCACCTAAGAATTAAGAAGAGGAATGAAAGACAGAAAAAAATATCAGTGTTCCTATTTCTCTTATGGTATATTGGTGATAGTGTCAGTTTTGGCGCACTTTTAATTTCATCCTGAACTCTCCAACCTCCTTTGTGTTTTGCGCCGAGATTAGGCTTTCAGTGACACGTTTTCTGCGTTAAGACAAACGATAGCTAACCATCATTCTTTTCTTGAGTGGCAATCTCTAATTTTTTAAAGATATCCTTATCCATTTTTTTCTCTTGACTTTAAAGACTCATAATGGCAAGTAAAACCTATATAAAAATACCACGCCCTTCGTCTCCCAACTCAAAGTCTTCTTCCTTTTTTGCGACATCTCTGTCGAGCTTGGTTTTAAACTCGGTGTGTGTGTGGTGGAGGGGGAGGGAGTCTTTTTACAATACTATTACTTATAGGTAACCGGTAGTTCTCTCAATAGGGCATATTGCGAGATGTTTAGATCTTTGTACATATAACACACACACACACACACACACACACACACACACACACACACACACACACACACACACACACACACACACACACACACACTCACACACGTCATGGATATAGCAGTGTCCACCCGTAACCCATTTTCTTCCATTGCTGCTAGTTATCCCTACAATCACGCATTTTTTATGAAATAGATTTAGTTGTATTTGCAATAACATATTTAATAATTTTGGAAGTAGTATACATTGAAATAGTATAAAATAATCTTGGTTAAGAAATTTACTAGTAAATATTAGTGAACGTGATTAACTTCGGTGGATTTCCTGAACTCTGCTTAGTAGTTGCCCGACATCGTGGGAGGTAAACGTTTTTGTGCAAATCCTTTTTTTTAAATTTTCAGGCTGGAAATTCGAGCAATGAAGCCATAGTTGTTTTTTTTTTGTAAATTCTAGAGAGATTGCTTAAGGCCTAACTTTTGATTTATTTATATTTTAAAGAGTGGTCAAGGCGTGTAAGGTGTATGTATATATATATATATATATATATATATATA
>NC_051387.1:37077339-37079839 GCF_015228065.2 Penaeus monodon
GGGCGCGGCGGCCGAGTGGTTAGAGCATCGGACTCAAGAATGGCACGACGGCAATTGAGTTGAGGTTCGAGTCACCGCCGGCGCGTTGCTCCCTTGTGGCAAGGAACTTCACCTCGATTGCCTACTAGCCACTGGGTGGCCAAGCCAGCCAAGTCAGTGCTGGTCCAAGCCCGGATAAATAGAGAATGATTATAAAGGTAACACCGGCACTCTCCGTGGAAAGGAACTGGGGACCCTACCACGTACTCACTCCAAGAGCATCACAACATGAAAACTACAATTAAGTATCATGCTGTGACCACGGCGACTCAAACATGATCCTACCGTAAAAAAAAATGATATATGTATATATATATATATATATTATATATATATATATATATATATATATATATATATATGTATATATCTAACTGATATATCATATACATACTTATTATATATATATATATAATATAATCATACTATATAAAACGGAATTATTACCTAAAAAAATAAAAAAAAACCAAAAAAAAGAAGGTAACACTGGCCACTCTCCGTGGAAAGGAACTGGGGACCCTACCACGTACTCACTCCAAGAGCATCACAACATGAAACTACAATTTAAGTATCATGCTGTGACACGGCGGCTCAGACATGAACCTCCGTTAAACAGTATAAGATATCTATATATATATAATATATATATATATATATATATATATAATAATATCTATATTAGATATTATACTCATCACTATACTTCAATACATATCATATATATATATATATAATAGCATACACCACACACCACACCACACACCACACACACACACCACACACACACACACACACATATATTATTTATAATATATATATATTATAATATATATTATATATATATATATATATTTATATATATGCATATATATGTATATATATATATATATATATATATATATATTAATATTATATATATATATCTAATATATATATATATATACGTATACACACACACACACACACACACACACACACACACACACACCACACACACACACACACACACACACACAACACACACACACACACACACACCATGATACCTAATATATATATATATATATATATATATACTATATATATATTTGTGTGGTGTGTGTGTGGTGTGTGTGTGTGTGTGTGTGTATGTGTGTGTGTGTGTGTGTGTGTGTGGTTGGTGTGTGTGTTGTGTGTGTGTGTATATATATATATTTATCTATATACTTATATATATATATATATATTACTTAGTATATATGAATATCTATTGCGTATATTGATTTACATATGTGCCTATATATACACACACACACACATATTATAATATTATATATATATCTATATACATATATATATACTATATATATATATATATATATGTGTGTTTGTGTTGTGTGTGTGCGTGTGTGTGTGTGGTGTGTGTGTGTGTGTGTGTGTGTGTGTGTGTGTGTGTGTGTGTGTGTGTGTGTGTGTGTGTGTGTTTGTGTGTATGTGTGTATGAATAAACATATGTACATATATGAATAGATAAATAGACAAATAAATAAATAAATAAATATATATATATATATACATATATATATATATATATAGATATATATATATATATATATATATACATATATATATATATATCTATATATATATATATATATATATATATATATATATATATTTGGTGTGTTGTGTGTGTGGTGTGTGTGTGTGTGTGTGTGTGTGTGTGTGTATGTGTGTGTGAGGAATAGTAAAAGCAAGACAGCGGGAAATCAGGTTTTTTTTTTTTTTTTATCAAGCTTTTTGAGATCGTTCTGTGTCATCTTCAGAATCTAAGATAAGAACGAAGGATTGCAAGAATAGGATACAGGTAGAAAAGCGTTGAATAAACAAATACGCACATATTATATTTATATAAAGGAAGAAACAAAAAAATGATAACTATTTACAGTAAGCAAAACATAAAATGAATTCAAACTTGTACGTTCTCAGCGTAATGCTCGGGGTGGTTGACGTGGTGAGTGTAAACTTACTTTAAACTGTAAAATGATACGATGTTTCATTATTATATTGCATTCAGCCTTTCTATCTTTCTTCTAAAATTCTTAATTCTGAACTCCCGAGTTATTACTATCTTTTAAAGTTCTTTTTATTTCGTGTTTCGGTTTTAGCACTGATTTTCTGATTCTGGAATGCATGGGAGAGGATAATACTTGTAACGTTCAATAACACTCCTTTGTGGCCACGTTTTTAGGTTTAGAGATACAGCTATTGCATTCTGCGTTACCGACAGAACATGTAGAAAGAGTTGTTGTTATATTTAACAAGAGGGAAAGCGTTAAGAAAGTAGACCATAGTCTAGCGGACATCTCAGTATTAAAGAAGCTGTACACGGACCCCTTTGCATCTATTGTTAAACAAGAGGACAAAAAAAAAAGCATTACTAAATTATTAAGAGATGCGCTTCGACATCGAATAAATGATG
>NC_051387.1:37094839-37099448 GCF_015228065.2 Penaeus monodon
GTAATGTGGCCAAGGAGATCGACACAATTCTTGTCAGCACGCGATGGGAGGATCCTTCAGAACTGCATGGTTTCCGGAGGAGTGCCTGAGTTCTGTGGCACCGACATAGGCTTGCTTGGGCTACCCTGCGGGTTCCACTTCAAAACTTCCCGTCCCGCAGTGGCCACCTAAGGTGTTTCACTTGGGACAGACAAGGGAGGAGGAGTGTGCCCGTGGGTTCCCACGCAGTCTCTGACCGATCACAGAAACCAGCAAAACCTAACGGACCCAGGTTGCTCTTGTGGGAAGTCTTCAAGGGTAAACAACTCGAAGGCAGCTCAGGAGTCATTGGCGTACGCCCAAGGAACAAGGCAGAAGACCATCTCCCTGGAGACATTAGAGGCCATGAGCGTCCTGTCGCAAGGCTCGGTGAATGGGAATAAAGCTCTTGCGTGGTCCCATGGTGCGTAGGGCTCGGACAAATGCTGAGAAGGGACCAGTAACAGTCTATCAGGAATCTCGCTGAGGACGGTCGACAGGCCATTTCTTGGTAAAGGACTTGCCCTGCCTACCAAAGCTCTGAGAAAAAACTGAAACCCTAAGCCCTCCTAACAGATGACTGCAGTCCGATCAGCGGATGGACGGATCATCTCAGAATCTGTGGGGTTCGTGGGAACGTTGGGCTGAGTATTTTTGAACAGTGTACCAGGTGGACCCTCCAACAGTTAGCTTGGATGCAAGCAATGACGCAGTGACTGTGCCGGACCCACCATCAGCGAGGAACCTCCTACCCTAAACAGAGGTTAGGATGGCGATTTTCCAAGCAGATGAGTGGGGAAAGATGCAGGCATATGATGATATCCTGCTGAAACTGCTAAAGGCTGGGGGTGAAACTATGGGCTCGGGGCCTGCATACAGTTCCTGACTGCCATTTTGGCAGTCTGGGTACCATTCCCTGACCTGCTGAGGGGCGTGGTATCCCTCCTATATGGAAGGGGGAAAGGGGATAGATGGAACTGTAGTTAAACTACCGTGCAACACTGCTCAGCATACCAGGCAAGGTTATCGCCCTCACTCACACATTCTTGTGAAACGAATCCGCAACACATACTGCAGGCACCAGAGAACCGGGAGCAGTTGGATTTACCCCTGGCAAAAAAAACCAAGTCCACAAGAGAACGTTATACAGTAGCTTTCGAGTAATTGTGGAACGCCGGTTGTGAGTTTAGTTGGGGTTGCTCGCAGCCTACATCGACCTCAAGAGGCGTTTGACTCGGTGCATCGGGAATCGACTATGGGAAGATCGCTGGGTCAGAGGAATTCCGACACAGATTATGGCCTGATAGCAAGCTCTATACTGCGTACTGAAAGTCTGTAAAGTGTGGTGGGGGTATGTCGAACTTCTCCTGTTAATTCGAGGGGTGAGGGCAAGGCTGGGTCTCTGCACCCACACTTTCAACACTGTATGGACTGGATAATGGGCAGAGCTACTAGCCAAATCAGTGAGGAGCAACACTAAGGCAATATTAAGGTCTCGGACCTTGACTTTGCCGGACGATGTTGCCATCCTAGCGAGTCCTTGGAGTCCACTTGTGGCGGCTCTGATGCATTTAGGCAATGAGGCGAAGCCCCTAGCCCTAGAGGTCTCCTGGACCAAGACCAAGATTCAGGACTTTGGGGGCCTGTTAGGTCGCTAGATTTTGCCGCTTTTTCGACTTTTGGGATTTTTTTTCTTTTACCTTTTTTTATTATATATGGACACAATTCCTGTTATTATCATCATTATTATAATGATTATCATCATTATTATCGTTATCATCATCATTATCATCATTATCATCATTATCATCATCATTATCATCATTATTGCAATTATTATCATCATTATTGCAATTATTATCATCATTATTGCAATTATTATCATTATTATTGCAATTATTGCAGTTATAATATATAATTTTACATCTATACTAATAACAACTACAATAATAATAGTAATAAAAATAATAATAACAATAATAACGTTTCTATAATCATTATTTATATCATTATTTCAATTAATATCGTTATTACTGTAATTATTAGTTATAATAATTATTTTTACAATTATACTACCAGTAAAAATAATAATAATGATAATAATAACAATAATAATTGTAATAACAATATTATAACAATTAGTATTTTATAATTATACTTATTTTTATTATTATTGTTATTATTAAAAGTTTAATATATTTTTGGCAATATACTAAAAAATAAAGTAATAATAATAATGATAATAATAATAATAATAATAATAATAATAATAATAATAATATAAATAAATGATAATAAAGATGATATAATGATAATAGTAAAAATATTATAATCATCAAATGTTATCGAAATTCTCTTTATTCTCACTTTTCATCATTATTGTCATGATTATAGAATTCTGGTAATTATTATCATTATTACCCTAATAATTGCCAAAAACATCAATGAAAGGAAAAAACGTCATTTTGGAGTCTACTCTCAAAAGGCTATATTTCGCTAGATTTTGCCGCTTTTTCGACTTTTTGGGGTTTTTTTTTTTACCTTTTTTTTATTATATAGGACACAATTCCTGTATTAAACATCATTATTATCGTTATTATCATCTTTTTCATCATTATCATCATTTTCATCATTATTATCATCATTATTGCAATTATTATCATTATTATTGCAATTATTGCAGTTATAATATATAATTTTACATCTATACTTATAACAACTACAATAATAATAGTAATAACAATAATAATAACAATAATAACGTTTCTATAATCATTATTTATATCATTATTCCAATTGATATCGTTATTACTGTAATTATTACTGTTATAATAATTATTTTTACAATTATACTACCAGTAAAAATAATAATAATGATAATAATAACAATAATAATATTAATAACAATATTATAACAATTAGTATTATTATAATTATACTTATTATTATTATTATTGTTTTTATTACAGTTATAACATATTTTTTGGCAATAATACTAATAATTAAAGTAATAATAATAATGATAATAATAATAATAATAATAATAATAATAATAATAATAATAATAATAATGATAATAATGATGATAATATGATAATAGTAATAATATTAATAATCATCAAATGTTATCCAAATTCTCTTTATTCTCACTTTTATCATCATTATTGTCATGATTAATAGAATTCTGGTAATTATTATCATTATTACCCTAATAATTGCCAGAATCATCAAATGAATGGAAAAACGTCATTTTGGAGTCTACTCTCAAAAGGCTATATTTCGCTAGATTTTGCCGCTTTTTTTTACTTTTGTTTTTTTTTTCTTTTACTTTTTTTTATTATATATGGACACAATTCCTGTTATTATCATCATTATTATCATGATTATCATCATTTTTATCGTTATCATCATCATTATCATCATTATCATCATCATTATCATCATTATTGCATTATTATCATCATTATCATGCATTATTGCAATTAATTATCATTATTATTGCAATATTGCAGTTATAATATATATTTTACATCTATACTAATACAACTACATAATAATAGTAATACATAATAATAACAATAATAACGTTTCTATATCATTATTTATATCATTATTTCAATTAATATCGTTATTACTGTAATTATTACTGTTATAATATATTTTTACAATATACTACCAGTAAAAATAATAATAATGAATAATAATAACAATAATAATATTAATAACAATATTATAACAATTATTATTATTATATTATACTTATTATTATATTATTATTATTATTAATAATAATAATAATAATAATAATAATGATAATAATGATGATAATAATGGTAATAGTAATAATATTAAGAATCATCAAATGAATGGAAAAAACGTATTTTGGAGTTTTCTCTAAAAGGCTATTTATAATTTTACCCTTTGATTTTGGAATTTTAAATTTGAAAATCTTTTTGTATTTATATGGACTACTTCCTAGTTATTTCATTATTTCAGTTTTCGCTTTGTATCGTTTCATCTCTTATCTCTTATTCTCCTTCATTATCATCATTATTGCAATTATTATCATCATTATTGCAATTAATATCATTATTATGCAATTATTGCAGTTATAATATATTATTTTACATCTATACTAATGACAACTACAATAATAATAGTAATAACAATAATAATAACAATAATAACGTTGCTATAATCATTATTTATATCATTATTTCAATTAATATCGTTATTACTGTAATTATTACTGTTATATAATTATTTTTACAATTATACTACCAGTAAAATAATAATATGATATAATAACAATAATAATATTAATAACAATATTTATAACAATCATATTATTATAATTATATTTATTATTATTATAATTTTATTATTACAGTTATAAATATATTTTTTGCAATAATACTAATAATTAAAGTATATAATAATGATAATAATAATAATAATAATAATAATAAAATAATATAATAATAATAATATAAGATAATAATGATGATAATAATGATATATATTAATAAAAATAATAATCATCAAATGTTATCCAATTCTCTTTATTCTCATTTATCATCATTATTGTCAT
>NC_051387.1:37099548-37108103 GCF_015228065.2 Penaeus monodon
GCCAAAACTTTTTAGGATTCCCTTTGATATCATGTGTAATCAATAACATACCGTCCGCTATTTACGCTTCCTTTAAAAAGTTTTTTTCCTCACGCACGTACTTAAACAAGGGTTCATCAAGTGGTATTACGGCCCTAAACGAACTTGGCAAATTTCACTTGAATTTTCGTGGCGCGTCCCGAGGGGAAAAAAACAAGGGGTTTACAAAAAGAATGAATCAATTAAATAGGAAGACTCTTTATTAATTTAGATTCTTGTAATTTGTCACTTGAAGGGATAACCCCAGCAGCAGGGGGTCATCAGCTGTTGGGTATGACTGAATGCATCAATTTAGATATGAAACGTCTATACAAGTAATTATATATTTAAAAGGGAAACCCCGGGATGTAGTTTTTTAAAGAAAAAAATTATATTACATTTGAGTTCTTATGATTTTATTTTTAATCCTTATTTTTATTACTGTTATTATTAATTAAACATCATATTATCAAACATCATCATCATCATCTGTATCATCTATATTTTTGATCTATTTTTTTTTTTTATATCATTATATTATTTTTATCATTATTATTTTTTGTTGTTTTTGTTGTTGTTTTGTTTTTATTATTATTATTATTTATTATTTATTATTATAATTTTTATGGTTAGAATTATTTATCATTATGATTATTATTATTATTACTATTATTTTTTTTTATTATTATATAAAATTTCATTATTTTTTTTAATTTTTATTATTGTCATAATAAATTATGTATTATATTAATAATATAATCATTATTATTATGGGTTTTTTTAGTTATCTTATTGTTATAATCCATTTTTTGTTTTTTATTACATTATTTTATTGTTATTATTTATTATTATAAATTTCTAATATCATCATTATTACTGATTTGTTGTTATTATCATTATTATATCATTATATAATATTATTAAATAATATATAATAGTAATAACATAATATTTTTTTTATTATTTTAAAGTTGTTGTTTTTATTATTATTTTTATTATTTATTGTTATTACCATTATTAAATTTTTATCATTATTATTATCATTTTAATAATAATATAGAATAATGATAATAAGAGTAAACAAAAATAATCATTATTATTATTTGTTATTGTTGTTATCATTATTATTATTATTATTTTTTTTTTTTTTTTTTTTTTTTTGTTTTTTTTGTTTTTTTTTTTTGTTTTGTTTTGTCTTATAATTTTTATTATTATTAATCATTATCATTTTCTTAATTAATTTAAAATCAATATTATTATATCAGTAGTAGTAGTAATAGTATAATGTAATAGTAGTAAATTATGTATCATCATTTCCATTACTATTTTTAACATTTTAAGCTTATATTATCATCATCACCCCCATCATCGTCCTCATTACCATTATCTCATCATTATTTGTCAAAAAAAAATCATAACCCCAGTTATCGATCACAATATATCTCAATAAATACACGATTCACGGGTCTCTTGTTAGTGCATGTTTTATATAGTGAAACACAGCTGTTTTTTTCTTCTCTTCTCGAATGATCCAGAATACGCCACAATCATTTGTCTTTAGTAAGCCTATAAACGTAGTGTAGTGTAGGAGACTGCCCCTATTTCCTTGAAAGACTTCTCGAAACGACTAGGAAGGATTCTAGGGGCCTCTCTTGGATAGACCCAGTTATAGCGAGGGGTGTAAAGCACAGACATGCAGTGCACAAGCCATCTTGTAATGGTTTTTGAAAGACGTGACTTAAAACTATCTAGTTGTTTTTCTATCTATTTATCTGTCTATCTTTTTATATCTATCTATCAAAATATCTGTCTATCTACATATTCTATTTATGTATCTTTTATTTATCTATCTATGATCTACTATCTATTTACCAATCTACATACTATTTAGCCGATTTGAATCATTATCGAAAAAAATTAAAAAAATCGCCTTTTCTATGCGCATGGCGATCGCAGGAAGTGTGTTTTGGACCGCTGCATGAAAATGGATTTTTGACATAACTACAGAGAGGGTGTGAAGCGTCAACATTGCTCTTCGAACAATTGTGGTTGAACGGCCTAAAAAGAAAGAAAGGAAAGAAAAAAAAAGTTTCTGGGGTAATTTTTACAGGTCCAAAGTCACAATTTTCAAGCTTAGTTTGAGGCTTTTGAGCTCTTGATTATATAATCTTTTTATGCTTGCATTCTTTTCCAAAATCCCGGGGTGGCCGAGGAAGGACCTTTTCGGGTGCCTTGACTCGGGTGAAAATTTCGTTATGCTAAACGACACCTCACACCCGTTTGTTCGTCTCTCGATCTACCTAGTTTATCTATGCTCTATCTTTTCCCCCATCATCCACTACTAATCCATCCACCCATCACCCCATCTACCATCCCATCCATCACCCTTCATCCTCCACTACCATCCTCTATTCATCCTTCATCTACCCATCTTAAATTGGCCCTTCACCATTCATCATCCACCCTTTCCCTTATCCACCCCTCCCTTTCATCCATCCTCATTCACCACCATCCATCCGTCTATTCTCCCTCATCCATCCCCTTCCCCCAAGCATCCCCATTCATCTCCCTACCCCGCCCTCTACTATTTCCTTTTTTCTTTCTTTTTTGGGTCTTTTATCACCATTCCAAATATAACGGAAGTTGTTTTTGCCTGGATGAAAAAAATTCCATCAAAAAGTGTAGTAATCAAAAATCCATTTGGTAAAAAAAGTTTATTTTATTTTTCGTGGTCAAAAAAGTCTCGCAAAGCCTTGTTTTTTTTGGGCGAATCAGTGATAGCGGGGATTTTTTTTTACTATTTTGTTTTCATTTTTCTTTCCATTTATTTATTTATACTTTGGGGGGGGGGGGGTAGATACTTTTATGCTTATTCGGGTAAAAAATAACTATTTTTTTTTACCTCTCTTTTTTTCCCCGAAATAGTCGTATATATTTCCTGAAATCGTTTAGAAATATATGGCGCTGATTTTACACATTATAGCCTTCAAGGTTTTTATTTACTGCGTGGAATATTTTCCCCCTTCTTCCCCTTTCCCTTTTTTTCCTCTCCCTCTCCTCCCTTCTCTCTCCCCCCCTTCTCCCCCCTCTTCTTTTCCCCCCTTTTTATTTTTTTTTTTTTTAATTATATATATATATATATATATATATTATTATTAATATATAATTTTTTAAACAATAATTTTTTTTTTTAAAACCCCCAACCAAAAACAACCCCCCCCTTTAATTTTAAATTAAAATAAGTTTTTAAAATTATATATTTAATTTAAAAAAATAATTTTTTTTATAAATAAATTTTTATAAAAACTTTCAATTTAGTTTGAACAATCCCTTTTTTTTTTTTTTTAAAACCCTTTTCTTTTCTCTCCCCCTTTTTCCCTTTCCAAAATATCTTTTTTAAAATAAAAGCGCCCTCTTCTTTTTTTCCTCCCCTTTTGTTTTCCCGGCCGGGGTAAGAAACCCAAAAACTCCCCAGGAAAAACGAAATTTTTAAAAGTTTCCTTCCTTTTTTTTTTACTTTTCCCCTTCCCCTTTTTCTTTTTTTTTACGTAAGGAAAAAATTTTTTATTCAAAATGAAGAATCATTTTTTTCCTTTTTTTTTTCCTTTTTTTTCTATTTCTATCTTATTTTAGGTGAAATTACGAATACGTTGGCCCAATAAAAAAAAAAAAAAAAAAAAAAACAATTTAAAATTTTAAATCTTTAAAAATTTTATTAATTTTACGGAATAACATATATTTTATTTAATAATTTAAATTTATACGCGAATAATTTCAATTTATATAAAAAATTTATATATTTACATATTTATATTAAATAGTTTGTTGTTTTTGGGGGGGGTTTTTTTTTTTTATAAACATGCATATATAAATAAATATAAAATTTATAATATATATAAAATATATATATATTTTTATAATTTAATTTTTTTTTTTTTTTTTTTTTTGGTTTTTTTGGTGTTTTTATACCACACACACCCAAAAAAAAAAAAAAAAAAAAATATATATATATATAGATTATGTTTAAATTTTTTTATTTATTTTATTTATTTAGATATAATAATAAAATATAATACCCACACACATACAAACACCAAACAAAGGCAAGCCTTCAGGACTGGCCTCCCGCTGAGGGGCCCCTCTTTGGGGGCAATGAAAATTAACTACACACTCACACCCTTTTCTAACCGATTTTATTTTTTAAATCCATCCCCCGCGAACTCCTCACCCCCTTTTACAAAAAGTGAAGCTAAATGAACAATATAACCGTCAAAAATACCTTGTCCTCATAGAGTCCCCCCACAAAACACCCACTTTGGTTAGTTTACACTTTTTTCACGTTTTTATTGTTTTTAAAACTTGTTTACATATTTTGTTTTAAATTTTTCTGTGTATATTATTTTGTTGTATTAAATTACATTATTTATAATATCATTTTAAAAAAACCCTTGTTAGAATAATTGGTTTGTCTAATTTTTTTTTATATGCGACCCTTGATTCAGAGTAAGATGAAATTTTAAAACACCTTTGAAACTTTTCTAAAAAATATGAATCCTTCACGCCCGTATTAATATCCCTTTGTTTACGATTCAACGCGATGGCAAACCATTACGGAAATTTATGCATTGGAAGAGAGAGCGAATAATTTTGCGTGTGTGTATGTGTGTGTATTAAAATATATTTGATAAATTGGAAAAATATCATAATAAATATATATATTTTGCACATTATTTTTTACATATAAAATTTTTTATAATAAAATATATCTGTGTGAAATTAATTTATAAATATATAATATAATATATATAATATATATTATATATATATATTTAATATATCACAACTAGTATAAACATAATTACCTTCACAAACCACACACATTTGTTATATATACATATAAATAATATTCAAATATCTATCTATCTAAATTAATTTATATATTAATAATATTTTAAAAAATTTTTAAAATATATATATATATTATAAATATAAAAAAAAAAAAAAAATATATTATTATTAAAAATATTAATATATAATAATTTTTTTTAATTTTATATATATACATAAATATATATATTTTATATTATAATAATAATATATATTATATATAATATAATATTAAAACAGATAGATTTTTTTCCTTTTTTTTTTTTTTTTTTACACACGTAACACACAAAATTTAACATTATTTAACACACACAAAAAAAGACTACTGCTAGGTTTCAACTCTGTTGCTACTAGTAATAAAAACTAAAAATTGGCAAAAAACAACAAAATATGATAATTTTTTTTTAACTATTTTACCCAGTTATTAAAAAAATATCGTTGTATTATTTTTGTAATATTCTTCTTGTCATTATTATTTTTATTTTATTTTTATTATTATTATTTTATTATTATTTTTATTATAAACTCTCATCTTTATTTTTATTTTTATTATCATTATTTTTTTACATTATTTGTTAAAAATGTTTTTTAATTTTATTTCTTCCATGTGGATTGCGAAACGTATCTCATTTTTAAAATTTTAGTTTTTGCATTGGTTTTTTTTTATCATTATTTTTAATATTAATATTATTATTTTTAGTTTTGTTTTAAGTTTCCCTTATCCGGAAAAAAGGGAACACGTTCATCGTTTTGGTGGAATTGAATCCAGAGTCTACACAATCACGAGGTAAAAAAAACGTGTTTGGGGTTTTTGGGGCATGAATAAGTAAGCTAAAAACGTTAAATAGCTTTCAAAAGGCACATCGATTGTCGTCCATCCCTGATGTGTAACTAGCAGTGTGTAGTGTGTATAGTTTTTTTCAAAGCAAATCGCAAAATTTCATTTTTTTGACTGCCCAAACAAATTTTAAAAGGGGACATGGTTTAAAAATAGAATTTCGTACTCTTATTTTTCATTTTCACGATTTTTTTTTTTTTATTATCGTATTACTATCTTATCATTTCCCATTGTTATTACATTATTTCGTTCGTTCATCTTCATTATTATCATAATCATTATTTTCAGATCGTTTTTCGTCATTATTTTTATTATTATGCCTCACCACCATTATTATTTTTGCAGGTCTTTTATTGTTCTATCATTATATTTTTTCTTTTACTACCCTTATAACCTTTTTTTTTATTACCTTTTTTATCATTTCAAATAATTTTACTTTGTTTTTTATTTAACTATTATAAAAATATCGTTTTATCACAAATTACACTAAAAATTATATATTCTTACAAAATTTTTTATTATTAAATGATTAAATTACATTTCATTTCTATTCAATATTATTATTTTTGTTATTATTTTGTTTATCATTTTTCACACTATTTTAAAACATTGTTATCATCTTATCATTTTATTACATTAGCATTTTTAAAATTTTATCATCATTTCTCATTTTATTATCATTATTATTAATTTATTTCATCCTTTATATTTTTTTAAACCCCACCTGATATTAATGTTTTTATTATCATTATTATTTTTTATTATTATTTTTTTATTTTTTTATTATTTATTATTTTATTTTTTATTTATATTATTATTATTATATTTTAATTTATTTTATTATTTTTATTTTTTTATTATTATTATATTAATTTTTTTTTTTTTTTTTTATTATTATTTTATTATTTTTTTATTTTAGTATTTAAAAAAAATTTTATATTATTATTATTTTATTATTATTATTTTTTTTTAATTTTTAATTAAAAATTTTATTATTATTATTATTAAATTAATTTTTCTTATTTTATCATTTATATATATTAATTTTATATAATAAATTATTAAAATATTATTACTAATTTTTAATTTTTTTAATTTTAAAACATAATAAAATCTAATAATAAAATATATTATTATTATTTTATTTATATTTATTATATATATTATTTTTTTTTTTTTATTATTATTATTTTATTATTTATATTAAAAAAATTTATTATATTATTATTATTATTCTTTTTTTATATCTTATTTTTATATTAAATTGATTAAATTTTAATTTAATTATAAAAAAAAAAAAAAAAACCCCCCAAAAAAAACCCCCCCCTCAAAAAAACCCTATTTTAAAAATTACAAATATCATAAAATTATATTTTTTTTATATATTATCATTTTTTATATTTTTTAATCAATTAAAATCATTATTATTTTTTTACCATTTAACTATTCATCATTTTCATCTTAAAAATTAAATTGAAAGGGGTTATTTAAAAAAATAGAAAGGGTTAATGATAGTTTTTAATTTATGTTTTATTAGGATTTTAATTTTTATTCCCTTTTAACTAAAAATAAACATTTTTAAAAAATAACCTTTTTTTTAAATTTTTCGTTTTTAAACTTTATGAAAAAAGTTTTTTCAAATTTTTAAGCCAATACAAACCCAAATACCCCCAAAAAAATTTAAAAAAAAAACAACGAAAAAACCCCCCGGGGGGGGCCCCCCCAAAAAAAACCCCCCCCAAAAAAAACCCCAAAAAAACCCCAAAAAAAAACCCCACACACCCACCCCAAAATAAAAAAAAAACCCCCCAAAAAAAAAAAAAAAACCCACACACAAACAAAAAAAAAAAAAAAAAAACAAACCCCCAACACCCCACCCACAAAACAAAAAACCCACACACACACTCATTCAAAAAACGATACACTGCTTTACATACTTTTTTATACACGTTTAGATATTGTTTTTTTACGGCATAACGACCCTTAAAGACCCGTGAAGTTTAACGCGGTGAAGAGCAATTGTCAAACGAAAGAAAATTTTGGAAATTTGTAAACACCTCCGCGTATCTGAATCGAGGAGGAAAAGGCCGAGGAGGAAAACCAATAGGAGATAATTTTTTTAACGTTGCGGTAGGAAGGTCAGGCCAATAGTCCAATAAACAAATAAATATAACAGACACAAGTTATGCAGATAAATATATGGATAGGAGATAAATATAAAAATAAGAGAAGGAAAGGGGAAGGAGGAAGAACCAAATAGACTGAATTAGAAAAGATATGAATATATCCCGGGGGAAACATTGGTCATATCGTAACTATTGATAACAAATAGAAAAATATACATATAGAAACGAATACCCTCCATGATTTCTCTCTTGGCTCTGCATCTTAAGGCTTTCTTTAGGGGAAAAAAATCTTACATATCAATATCTATCTGACTGCAGCATTTTTCTTGAGATTTTGTGAAACGTATATGATATTTACCCTTGACATTTACTGGGTTCGGGTTCTTTGACATTCGCTTCATATACTGTATCTGTCTATGAGGGGGAGAGAGAGAGAAGAGAGAGAGGAGGAGGAGAGAGAGAGAGAGAGAGAGAGAGGGGAGGGGGGAGAAGGGAGAGAGGATGAGGGGGAGAAAGGACCAAAAAAGAGGGGATAGAAACAAAGAAGGGGAAGACAGAGAGAAGAGAGAAGAGAGAAGGGAGAAGACAAAGAAAAAAAGCCAAGGAAAAAAAAAAAAAAGAAAAGAAAAAACAAATAAACGCGAATTAACCCTTTGAAAGAAAACGAGAAAAAGAGAAAAGAGGGA
>NC_051387.1:37120703-37125703 GCF_015228065.2 Penaeus monodon
AAAGTCTATTCTTGAATTGCACTGGTAAATAATATCAATATATTTAATGTCAAATTACGCTATAACCAATTTAACAGTTGTTGAATAGAGGCATAGAACAGTTATACTTGTTTTAAACATAATACTGTTCATAGGGATATTATTATCATTATTATTATCATTATTATATTATTATTATTATTATTATTATTATTATTATTATTATTATTATTATTATTATTATTATTATTACTACTACTATCATTATTATTATTATTATTATTATTATTATTATTTTCTTTTCTTTAGATCTGCTAATTAAAATCAAACACCGGGTCACTACCAAATGGAACACTAACAGAAATATGCTCACAACCTTATTATTATTATTATTATTATTATTATTATTATTATCATTATTATTATTATTATTATTATTATTTATATTATTATTGTTATTTTGTTGTTGTTTTTGCTGTTATTATCATCATCATCATCATATCATCATCATCATCATCATCATCATCATCATCATCATCATCATCATCATCGTCACGTCATCATCATCATCATCATCATCAACACCACCACCGTCATCATCATCATCATCATCAACACCACCACCGTCATCATCATCATCATCATCATCATCATCATCATCATCATCATCATCATCATTTATTATTGTCTTTATCATCATATCATTACTTGAACTCTCATCATTATGTATTTCTGTATTTCTGACGAAGATACAATCGAAACCGGTCAAATACATATCTTGTATTGTGTAGATATTCATTCTCATTCATACCCTTTTATTCATCTCATCATTATTTTCATTACTATTATTATGCTAATCATCTTCATCATAACAATTACAAGAGAAAAAGACAGTTTTAAAAGGGACATTTGCAGTTTCTATGGTTGTAATAATCAAGGTCTAGATAAATAAGGTCTCATCATTTGTGAGTTATGCGCAGCTGTAGGTGATACGGCCTGTGAGGTCACGTGGTTCCGGCTGAGAACGGGGGGGGGGGGGGGTAGAGAAAGGTAATATTGACTCAGTAATTTACGTCTGACGGAAGATTCGGCAGATGATACCATGACACAAGTAAACAGACAATTATAATACCATCAAAGGCCGAAGCTTTCTTATAATATACCGCTTGAGCCGTAATTTCCGCATTCCATTAACATGGTAGGGAAAAAGAGTAAGTAAGCAGGAATGATATACTAGAAAGAAACAAAGAAAAGGATGAGGAAGAGCGTAAGAGAGAAAGAAGAATTTAAGAGAGAAAGGAAAGAAAAGAAAAAAGAAAAAAAAGCAGAATAACGAAGAAACCGAAAGCAAACAAATGAAAAACGAACATACATCCCCCTGAGGTTTCTGTCCGGTAAAATACACCCCGAAACAGCTGGGTTCGACCGGCACACGCGAGATCCGTTCATTCTCGTTTTTAAGTTAATTTATGGGACGTTTCGAGGAGGAAACTAATCCAGGAGAGAGTTAAGACACGTCAAGGGAAGGTGGGCGGCAGTGGCAGAGGAAGTGGGCGGATGGGCGAGGGCGGGCGAAGGGTACAGGGAGCTCGGGTCGAAGGGCAAAGTTCGATATTTATGGTCTTTTTTCTTAACGAAGGCTTCTGTTCTGAAAACTAAAATGATAATGAAAAATAAGCAAAACAAAGCAAAATACAAAAGAAATATAGACATATAGAATAAACCAAAATAATAATAATAGGAAATGGAAAAAAAATCCATTACCTATATCGAATCTCATTGGAAAATAACAATGAATCACACCAGTAAACCGATTCTCATGCAAAATTTCCATTGCTTTGTTGTTTTCGTTTATCATTGTTATTATAATGAGTACTATTTTAGTATTGCCATTAGATTTTTTCTTTATTTACTTGTAATTAATTTCATTGTTATGTTTGCAGTAACATAGTAGTACTTCTATATTGTTGATGTTATTACTGTTATCATTATTATCATTATCATTACCAGTACTTATTTTTGCTATCATTTACTTAATAATAATAATAATAATAATAATAATAATGATATTAATAATAATGATAATAATAATAGTAATGATATAATGGTAATAATAATAATGATGATAATAATTATAATAATAACAATAATAATAATAATAATGATAATAATAATAATAATAATAATAATAATAGTTATAATAGTAATAATAGTAATAATAATAGTAATAGTAATCATAATAATAATAATAATAATAATAATAATAATAATAATAATAATAATAATAATTACAACAATAATAACTTATTATTATTGTTATTATTATTGTTATCACCATCGCGATTATTTTATGATTATTTTTATAATGAGGATTATTATTTTTGTTGTTATTATTTATTATTATCATTATTGTTGTAGTTGCCTTTGTTATTATCATTATAAACTTAGACGAGTGACCTCATTGGGTCAATTTAGGTCAGTCCTGCAGGTGTTGAAACCATTCAATTATCTGTGGTTGATAGGACAGGTAACCGACGCTCCCGATGATGTTTCAAAGTTGGTATTCACCCTGTCTCAGCCAGAGAGGAGAGAGAGAGCAACAGAGGCAGAGACACAAACAGAGGTCAAGAAATGTCACGCTGAAAGATTTTAGTGAGTGCTTACGTCGCGCGGCCCTGACTAGTGCATTGTCTTCTGTTTGTGACTTGTGACCAGTGAACAGGCGCAGGAGAAGAAACATTCTTTTAGACCACGTTAGCGCCGTGAAAAGTTCTTCTAGAGCCCCGCCTTCAGAAGTTCCTACATTTATTGTTATTATTGTTGTTATCATCATTGTTATTCTTATTCTTATTAATATTATTACCATTATTAACATTATTAGTATCAAATTGGTCATTATTGTTATTATTATCATTATTATTACTATTATAATTATTAATATTATTAATTATTATTATTGTTGTTCTTATTATTATTATCATTATTATTATTATTATTATTATTATTATTTATTATTATTAATATCACTAGCATCCCATTATTAGTATTATTACTACTATTGTTACAATTATTGTCACTGTTGTTATAACTGGTATTCATATTATCTCCTCCCTCTTCTTCTCATTCTTCTTCGTTTTCTTCTTATTATTATTGTTGTTGTTGTTGTTATCATCATCATCATCATCATCATCATCATCATCATCATCATCATCATCATCATCATCATCATCATCATCATCATCATCATCATATTATTATCATTATTATTATCATTATTATTATTATTATTATTATTATTATTATTATTATTATTATTATCGTCCTCATTACTGATATCATTTATCATTATGAGATCAATATAATGGCAAACAAAAAATAATAAATATAACAACAATTAAGACTCGAATAAAGAAAGAGAAAGGGAGAGAAGAGAAATAAAATAAAATATGCACACACCGGCGGAGAAAAATATTTTCATGGTTCAAGATCAGTGAGGTTAAGCCTTAATAAGACCATTCTGAAATCTGGCTCACGGTAAACCACTCCTGTTTTTCACTTTCATTTGGATAATGCTTATGGTTTTCATATTAAAACTAATGCTGCTTTTGCCACTACCACTAATGCCTTTATGCTAGTACTACTATTGTTATACTGCCTATTATTACTGCTGCTACTACTGTTTTGCTAATAATGTTATCACTATTACTCTTACAAATCAGAATGGTATCTACAATATTTTACACTATATTGACTCTCTAACTCCTATTATCATGCGTCATCATCATCATCATCATCTTCATCATTATCATCATCATCATCATCATCATCATCACCATCACCATCATCGCCATTACCATCCCCATCACCATCATCATCATCATCATCATCACCATCATAATTGGTTGCAATATCATTGGCATAACGAGACGACACCTAACCCATATAATGCTTTTTAACTACTAATATCTCTCAAATCAGTACTACGACCGCCACTGTGACTGTTACTAGGGAGAGTGAAAAAAACTGTACTATTGATATTAACAATAATGTAATGGCAGTGATACTGATGATGGCAAAGATGATGATGGTAATTATATTGATGATGACTACAATGACAATTACGATGATAAAGGTGATGGTGATAACGAAGATAATGATAAAGATGATTGTGTACCAATTATTTAAAAGAAAATAACAATATCGTCTCGACAATAACTCTACGATTGGAAAACCTTTATTTAACCCTTATGGCAGGCAAGCTGAGTGTGAAGACATCTGGTGACTGTGGCATCTTGTTGAGAGAAAGAGGGTTAAGAAAGTTGCTAATGTAAATCCAATACTTTTCATAGTTTCCCCCTAAACGATTTTCGGTTACCTTGACATTTTTTTTATTTATTGTTTTTATAAGGGGTTATTTTCGTTTTAACAAAAGGGAAGAGAGGCGTCACTTCTTCATACCCATTTCTTGCATATTGATAGTTTTTGGATGTGTGCATATATACAACAGGACATACGTAGGGAAATACAAACACACACAAGCACACACACACACAGACACACACACACACTCACAACACACACACACACACACACACACACACACACACACACACACACACAATATTATATATATATATATATATATATAATAATATATACATTATATACATTATACTATATATATATATATATATATATATATATGTATAAGTCTCTATATATCTCCATTTATCACACACACTTTTACAGACGCCCACGCGTATTAGTAGTATTTAGCATTATTCTTGTTGATGTTACAACGCTAATAATATTAATAATAATAATAGTAATAATAACAATAATAATAATAATAATAATAATAATGATAATGATAAAAAAATAATAATGATAATAATAGTAATAATAATAGTAATAATATTAATAATAATAATGATAATAATAATAATAGTAATAATACTTACAATAATATTGATGATAATAAAAAGAATAATAGTAAAATTATGATAATAACAGAAATAATG
>NC_051387.1:37130703-37138423 GCF_015228065.2 Penaeus monodon
TGTGTGTGTGTGTGTGTGTGTGTGTGTGTGCGAGTATCTAACTAATGTATAAAATTTCCCCCCCACATACATACATACACACACACACACACACACACACACACACACACACACACACACACACATATATATATATATATATATATATATATATATATATATATATGTATATATATATACATACACACACACACACACACATGTATATATATATATATATATGTGTGTGTGTGTGTGTATGTGTATATGTACACACACACACACACACACACACACACACACACACACACACACACACACACACACATATATATATATGTATGTATATATATGTATGTATATATATATATATATATATATATGTATATATAAATGTAATATATACACAAATATAAATGCATATGCATCTATCTATCCACACACACATCATCATCAATAACGGTAGGCTCATGTTTGAGCGGCCGTGGACCTCTTCACCATCCTTCGCCACTCAACTCGATCTTGCGCTTTTTTTCCACTTGTACCATCGTCAGCCCGCAAATATCTTTGATGTTGTCGCTCAGTCTTGTCTTCGGTTTGCCTTTTCCTGTTTCCTATCACCATCCCTGTCAGCAAGTTTTTTTCAAGACTTTCACTTGTTCACTTGTTCAAGATGTCCAACAGCCGGTCTTTACAATTTATTTTTCTCAGCACTTCATCAATTCCTTTTCTTTTCTGTCCAGCTAATACGCAGTACTCGTTTGTAACACCACAGTTCAAAACTATTGACCTTTTTCTTATCTATCTTCTTCAGCACCCAACATTCAGAACCGTATGATGCAATTGGGAAAATTAATGAGTTCAATAACCTCAGTTTTGTCCTCAAGGTAATGCTTTGGTCTTTCCAGATGTTATTGAGAGCAACTGTGGCGTTTTTGGCAATAGCAGTTCTTCTTTTAATTGCCCTATTCTATTCTACTGGTCAAAGGTTGGGCTGCTTTTTTAAAGTTGGGCTGAGATTCGTGTGAGAATGATCCCCTAGGGGTGGTCCATCAAATGCAGTCACAAGGAAAGTGTGGCCAAGGTGGAGATGGAGGTCATGGATAATCATCTAATCTCAGTGTGGTACTTTTCTTCTCAATTGAGGATCAGTGAAGCTTAGCCTCACCCGGGCTATGCCCATGAGGGGAGCCCGGCCTGTGTCGAATAATGCCGACTTGCTCACGTGTGTCAGCTGGTGCTGACTCGGCTGAACCTAGTCTTTACCCGCCGTGGTGCCCAGCCACAGCAGTAACCTCCAGGTGACAGTTGCAACTTCTCGCGCCTGGGCGGGGCGTGAACCACCGACCCCTCGGATGAGAGGCCGACACGTTACCACTGTACTAGCCCGGAAGCTGGCATCCCCTTTATTTTCCCGGCTTCACCTTTTTCCACACTTGACAATGCAACTGGGGGGTATCCTTTGCAGACCAACAGGAGATCAAAGTTAAGGTCATTGAGGTTTTGAATGCTTCAGGGACGGAGTTATTAGTTGAAGACGATATTGGAAAAGTGCACTACGGTCAGAGACGATTACGCTGTAAAACAAAAACGTTTAGTCTTCAGAACCTTTGCTCTATTTTTGTAATTTCTGGGTTAGACTGAATAAATAAACACAACTTGTGTATATATACACACATACACATATTTGCATATATATATATATATGTGTGTTTGTGTGTGTGTGTGTGTGTGTGTGTGTGTGTGTGTTTGTGTGTGTGTGTGTGTGTGTGTGTGTGTGTGTGTGTGTGTGTGTGTGTGTGTGTGTGTGTGTGTGTGTGTGTGTGTGTGTGTGTGTGTGTATGTATGTATGTATGTATGTGTGTATGTATGTACGTGCGTGCGCGCGCGCGTGCGTGTATGTGTGTGTGTGTGTGAAGGTCAGATTCAAGATGGAATTTTATGATTGATTGTTCGACTAATTGGGTAAACAAAAGTATTGGAAAATCTTTTGAATTTATTGAATTATAATTCAAAGAAAGGTAAACATGGGTTGACCACATGAATAAAAATGCAAATATAGACCGAAAATATGGTATTACGAGGTACCTCTTTAGTTATCCCACAACTAAATAAAAATGCATATGCCCAGATAAACATGCTTTTCAGAAGAAAGATATGAGATCCTTGTGTACAAATATGCTGGAGAGAACAAGCATTTGGAGTTCAGCTGTAAGTTCTAGGGCCGGATTTACGAACGCATATGCGAGATCATATGAGGTTTGTTAACATAGTAAATCAAGCTACTCCCTCGTCTCTCGAACGAGCATATTTTCAAAACACTTCTGAGGATTTGAACACGTCTCTGTACGAGAGACATTAGCTCATATCAACCTCATAAATACCTTCAGGAGTGTGCAACTGTGACTTTTCTTTGGGGAAATCAATTAATGTGTAAGAGTAACACATTTAGGTGACATATTAACTGAAAAAACAATATGGCTATTGCAAATAAGGATGGCCTTTGCTGATCCACGGAGGCCGTGGAAACACTTCATGTGGGCCTCATATAAATCACTCAATAAATTTAATTTATCAGGATTAAAGTTCTTACACGTCATCAGGAACGAAATTTAAATGAAATGTATAACTTCTTTCAGTATGACTATTTTCCCTAGAACAACAAATTGTAATAAATATTCAATAATAAAGGTTAGCAAAGCCTCATTAGTGCTGCCTCAGTTCAGCGGTTAACGCTCTGTGATTGGTCGATTATTTTCCTAGTTAACGTTGATTGGTCGATTATTTTCCTAGTTAACGTTGATTTTTTTTTTTTTTTAAGGAAATGAAGCCCCACGATACCAAACGATAGTAAATATGGTCGTAACGGTTAGAGACCCTCTCTCGATGTTTGGCGTTTGAAAATGGGTCATACCGTCATTAGTCGAGGTATCGTTGTTACTTCCCTTAACAGCGTTTACGAGAGCGTTTAATAAATCCGGCCTGTACTGAGAATATCTGTTTTACCTTTTTAGACAGTTTTCTGTATGATTTTGGTATAGTATATATATATATATATATATATATATATATATATATATATATATATATATATATATTATCATTATTATTATTATTATTATTTGTGTGTGTGTGTGTGTGTGTGTGTGTGTGTGTGTGTGTGTGTGTGTGTGTGTGTGTGTGTGTGTGTGTGTGTGTGTGTATGTGTAGGTGATATTTGCTCGAGTGACAGAACTAAGAAATTTGATGTATGTAAATCAGATTTATGTTTTGTACAATAGGTATCCATTGTAAGTTCTGTTGCGTATTTTGATTTTCTGCTGGAACGGAGACAAAGCGTCCTCCCCGAGAAGTGTCACGAGGCTTTCGTGTGTTTTGGCTGGCGTTGTAGTTGAATATGTCCTTGAACTGACTGTATTTCTGAAACACTTACATCATAGCATTGTGCCAATAGCAATATTGATGAGTTGTGTTGTTATTATCACCCGAGACTTTACAAATGTGCTGTAAAATGTGAACAACTGTATCGAGTGATAATGGCTATAAACATTTTGTCGTGGATTAATATAAGAGCTGATCATAATCCTCCTTACTCATAGAATAGGGTAGTGTGTAAGTGACATACTTGTCATGTTTGTATTATTTTTGGTAACTTATAATTTTCATATCTCTTATATTGCATTCACTTTATTTCATTATGACCATTTAAGATATATTTTTGCTTATTCAATAAGTAGGTTGTTGGGATATCAACGTAATACATCAATTATTGTTTATGTGGCTTATATTGCCTACTCAATACGTGTGAAAGATCAGATTGTATTTTACCATTATCTTGTACTTATTGTTCATATGTGAATTGTTTAAAGGTTGGACCCTCTAACAAAGGAGTAGCTTCCATTGCTTTCTTCAGTCACCTGGAAAAACACAGCCTCAGGAGTATATGACTGACCATTCCATTTAATTCGTGGGATGACGGTAAATGTCAGCAGAAAAGGACGTCCCTCACGACCGGATTTCGTCGGAGTAGAGGCCCTTTGGTTAACAATAAACAATACATTTGTAGCTCAGAACACAAAATACATATGCACTCATAATTTAATTGTTAGATTCACAGTAACGAAATACAATATCAGCAATTAATAATAATAACTTAAAAAGCCAAAGCCCAAAGTTCCCAACCAAGAGTAAGGATAAGTCCGATATGCGAAGCTTAACCTCGCCCGGGCTATGCCCATAAGGGGAGCCCGGCCTGTGTCGACTAATGCTGACTCGCTCAAGTGTGTCAGCTGGTGCTGACTCGGCTGAACCTAGTCCTTACCCACTGTGGTGCCCAGCCACAGCAGTAACCTCCAGGCGACAGTTGCAACTTCTCGCGCCTGGGCGGGGCGCGAACCGCCGACCCCTCGGATGAGGAGGCCGACACGTTGCCACTGTACTAGCCCTAGGCTAGATTCGAGCAACCGAACCACCACCAAACTTTGAATCTCTACTCCCCAGTTTACACATTTATTATTGTGCAGGGAGTCGATGCATACAAAATGTAAGACAATCTTTATAACAAACACACACACACACACACACACACACACACACACACATCAACATACATATATATATATATATATATACATATATATATATATATAATATCATATATATATGCATATTATTATAATATGCATACAAATATCTAAATAAATATACACACACACACACACACACAACAACACACACACACACACAACACACACACACACACACACACACACACACACAAAAATATATAATATATAAAAAATATATATATATATATATATATATATATATAAATATATTATAGGGACGCGGTGGCCGAATGGTTAGAGCGTCGGACTCAAGACTGTCACGACGGTAATCTGAGTTCGAGGGTTCGAGTCACCGGCCGGCGCGTTGTTTCCCTTGGGCAAGGAACTTCACCTCGATTGCCTGCCTAGCCACTGGGTGGCCAAGCCAGCCCAAGTCAGTGCTGGTCCCAAGCCCGGATAAAAGAGAGAATGATTACTAAAAAAAAAGGTAACACCGGCACTCTCCGTGGAAAGGAACTGGAGACCCTACCACGTACTGCACTCCAAGAGCATCACAACATGAAACTACAATTAAGTATTCATGCTGTGCACCACGGCGGCTCAGACATGAACCTACCGTTAAAAAAAGAAAAATATATATCATATATATACATATATATATATATATATATATATATATATATATATATATATATATATATAATATATATATATATATATTACACGTGCGTGCGTGCGTACGTGTGTGTGTGTGTGTGTGTGTGTGTGTGTGTGTGTGTGTGTGTGTGTGTGTGTGTGTGTGTGTGTGTGTGTGTGTGTGTGTGGTTGTGCGTGTATGTAACTGTATGTATATGTATACAATGAAAAAGCATAAGAAGAAGACGAAAATCAAAGCGCAACACATTTCCTGGGTGAGCGCCGGCAGAGAAACCGGCAAACAAACTTTAGCAAAGAGTGAGAAAATGTGTTGCGGAAAATGGTGTACCACAAAGAACAGTATTGTCAATGAAAAATTTAGTTATTCATGAGAGATGTTGCCCGACACTTGTACTGTGCTGTAAATGTTGCTGGCGATGGAAAGATTTGTTGGGTTTTAAGTCAGTCATGTATTTATTCATTTATCATCACCACTGTCACCATCCCGAACTTCCTCCTTCGCTTTCTCCTCCTATTCCTTCTCCACTTTCTTCTTCTTCTCTATCCCTTCCTCCTCCTCCTGCTCATCATCATCAGCAGCAGCAACAGCACATTCATCATTAATATAATAATGATTATTTGTTTGTGTGGAAGTTAACAACTATATTTAAGACCTATTCTAATTTCCTTTCCATATTCAGTGGATCATTTTGCGATGATTCTTGCTTATCAACGAAATAATTCCTAATTAAATGCATTTAAAACGAAAATTGTAACTATTAATACTAGGGCGCCTGATAACAATCCGATCTGGTAAAATGAAATGTTTCAGCTGGTAAATTGAGGCGAATAGAGCATTTCTTCATATATTTATTAAGGCATAAGTATATTGAATTACAACAAAGAGCTATATTGAAGTAGATGCACTCGTATCATACTTCTTTTTAATGACCACTGATAGAGTATCAATCAGAACCAAGCTTCTGCAGATTTCCGTAATAGCTCACACGGAGTTACAGTACTTACTCCTTTGATGATGATGATGATGATGATGATGATGTTGATGATGATGGATGATGATGATGTGATGGTGATGGTGATGATGTTGATGCTGCTGATGATGCTGATCCTGATGATGGTGATGATGATGATGATGGTGTGGTGATGATGATGATGATGGTGATGATGATGATGATGGTGGTGATGAAGATGATAGCAATAATGATGATGATAGCGATTATGATGATGATAATGATAATAATAATGATGATGATGATGTGATGATGATGATCCTGCTACTATTACTATGACACTTTTAAGATACGTAATACAACTTTCGATCCAAGCCCTACTTGTCAGTTGCTGAGCTAGCCTCTTTACCGATTTTTTTTGCAAGTATTAACAAGTTCTTGATTTTTTTACGGTTATTTTCAGCGCTGACTTTACTAAACCGCTTTTCAAAGAAAATATACGGAAAAAGCACTTATCATAAAACACAGCACAGACTGACTGACAGAGGCAACGAAAGGGCGGGGCTAATGATGCCATCGCACTCAAGCAATTAAGGTGCGCCGTGGGATATTAGATACAGCTACATCTACAATTATCTGCATATCGTTTACTCGCTATTTTGAAATTACCAGAAAAAAAAATCCATTTGATTATGATTACGAAGTGTTCCATACCATAAAAAGCCGTCGAATTGCTCTTGGGAAAAACTTTCAATTCTGGGTTCAACAGGCTGAATAATAATAATCATATAACAATAAAATCGTAGTTGTAGTAGGTAGTAGTAATAGCAATAATAATAATAACAATAATAATAATATTGATATTAGTATTGATAATGATAATGATAATAATGGTAATAATGATAATAATAATAATAATGATAATAATAATAATAATAATAATAATAATAATGAAATTATAATAATAGTAGTTATAATAATAATAACAACTAGCGGGTTCTGTGGAAAATCCTCAGAACAAAATAAGAAGAGCTATTCAACAAAGAAAGAATGTTTTGCAATATTATTACTTATAAATGCCAGTGCTTTCTGTACAATAAATGATGCATGAATAATACAGTAACAATCTATATGCGATTTTATTTCTTAGTTTTATAAACTCCCTTACTTATTACTCTACATAACTTTTACATAACGTTAGTATTTTTGAAAAAACATCATGCAATTGCCCATGACTTAACACTGGTTCATGAAGGAAGACCCGCTTTATCAAATGCTTGACACTGACTCTTGGCGATCGTCACAGAATACAGTTATTTCCAAAGTAAAAGGGGCGTTGGGATCCTTGGGAGCCTTGGGATCATTGAGGGTTCCTCTTTCCCTGCCTTCTCTTTCTCACCCTTTCCCTTTCCTCTCCCTCCACTTTTCCCCTCTCTCCCACCTTCACCTCCTCCTACCTCTCGCCTCCTCTCCCATTTTCTTTCCCTCTGTCTCTACCTCGCTCACCCTCATATCTTCCATTATATTCACTCGTTCCCTACCTCTCTAAGTCCTACATCTGACCCA
>NC_051387.1:37138523-37141023 GCF_015228065.2 Penaeus monodon
GGGGGGGGGGGGGGAAAAAAAATGGGGGGGGGGGGGGGGGGGGGGGGGGGGGGTTTTTTTTTAATGGAGCAAAAAAGGTGGGGGAAGGTTAAAGAAAAGGGGTCGATGTAGACTTAGAGAGGGGAACGAGTAAATAAAAGAAGAAATATGGGGTGAGCGAGGTGAGCAGAGGGAAAGAAAAGGGGAGGGGCGAGAGGTGGAGGGTAAAAGGTGGAGAGGGGGGGAAAAAGGGGGGGAGGGGGAAGGGAAAAGGGTGAGAAAAAAGGCAAGGAAGAGGAACCCTCATGATCCAAGTCCCAAGGGATCCCAACGCCCCTTTTCTTTGGAAAAAAACCCGTTTTCCCCTGTGGACCCCAAAGAGTCAGGTAAAGCATTTGAAAAGGGGGTCCCCTTCCTAAACCCCGTTTAATCAGGGCAATTGCATGATGTTTTTTAAAAAATACTAAATTATGAAAAATTTTTGTAGAGAAATAAGAAAGGGGGTTTTTTAAAAAACTAAAAAATAAAATGCTATAGATTGTTACTTTATTATTCGCACATTTATTGTACAAAAAGCATGGCATTTATAGTAAAAATTTGCAAAACTTTTTTCTTCGTTGAATAGCTCTTCTTATTTTGTTTGAGGATTTTCCACAAACCCGTAGTTGTTTTATTATTATAACTACTTTTATTATAATTTCATTATTATTATTATTTTATTTTATTATTTTTTTTTATTATTATTATTTTATTTTATTATCATTTTTACCATTATTTCATTTCATTAAAATACAAATTCAATATTATTATTATTGTTTTTATTATTATTGCTATTACTACTACCTACTACAACTCGATTTTATTGTTATATATTTTTTTTTCGGGCCTTTTAAACCCCAGAATTAAAATTTTTTTCCCAAGAAAATTCGACGGTTTTTTTTATGTAGGGAAAACCTTCGAAATCATAAAAAAATGGTTTTTTTTTTCTGGAATTTCAAAATAGCAGTAAACGATATGCAATAATTGTAATGTAGTTATCTAATATCCCCGGCGCACCTTAATTTTTGAGTGCGATGGGACATTAGCCCCCCCCTTTCGTTGCCCTGTCAGTCATCTGTGCTGTGTTTTATGTAAAGGGTTTTTCCGTATATTTTTTTGAAAAGCGGGTTTTAAAGTCACGCTGAAAAAAACCGTAAAAAAAAATTGAACTTTTTATACTTTCAAAAAAAATCGGTAAAGAGGTAGTCAACAACTGACAAGTAGGGCTTGGATCGAAATTTAACGTATCTTAAAAGTGTATAGTAATAGTCAGGTCATCAACATCAATCATCATCTCATTATTATTATCTTTACATCATCATAATCGTATTATCCATTTTTGCTTCTCTTCATCACCACCATCATCATCATCATCCCATATCATCATCATCCCCACCTCATCATCATCTCATCACCATCATCCACATCGTCCCCCCCCCACCCTCATCTCATCGTCTCACCTCACCATCTCATCACAACCCACCCACCATCATCACATCATCACCATCATCAGGATCCATCATCAGCAGAAATCAAATCATCTTCCCTCATCATAACACTCACATATCATCATCATTATCATAATCTCTTTCTTAATCTTCATCATCATCATCATCATCATATCATCTCATCATCATCTAAAAGGGAGAAAAGTACTGTAACTCCGTGTGAGCTATTACGGAAATCTGAGAAGCTTGGTTCTATTGTACTCTATCAGTGGTCATTAAAAAAAAGTATGATCGAGGAATCTTTTCAATGTACTCTTTGTTGTAATTCATATACTTATGCCTTAAAAAATATTAAAGAAAGCTCTATTCGCCTCAATTTCCAGCGAAAATTTCATTTTAAAAATTTGGTTTTGTTATCGGGCCCCCCTAGTATTAATAGTTTCAATTTTCGTTTTAAATCATTTAATTAGGAAATTTTTTCGTTTATAAAAGAAAACATCGCAAAATATCCACTAAAAGGGAAAGAAAAATTAAAAAAGGTCTTAAAAAATAGTTGTTAACTTCCACACAAACAAAAATCATTTTTATTTAATGATGAATGTGCTGTTGCTGCTGCTGAGATGATGGCGGGGGGGAGGGAAAGGGTAGAGAGAAGAAAAAGTGGAGAAGGGGAAAAGGGGGAGAAAACGAAGGGGAAGTTCGGGATGGTGCTGGGATGATAAAATGAATAAATACATGACTGATTTAAAAACCCAACAAATCTTTCCATCCCCCAAACATTTACAGCCAGACAGTTCGGGCAACTCTCTCATGAATAACAAATTTTTCATTGAAAATACTGTTCTTTGTGGTAAAATTTTTTTTCCGCAACACTTTTCTCACTCTTTGCTAAATTTTGTTTGCCGGTTTCTCTCCCGGGCGCTCACCCGGAAAATGTGTTGCGTTTTGATTTTCTCACTTTTTCCGTTCGTCTTCTTTTTTAGCTTTTTCTTTGAAATACATATACATACAGTTACATACACGCACAAGCACAC
>NC_051387.1:37151023-37156023 GCF_015228065.2 Penaeus monodon
ATTTAGTTTCCCATTTTTACTTGTATAATTATTATCCTAATTTTATTCCTCATTATCTGTTTTTATCATTATGATTATTTTCATTATCATTATCATTATCATCATAATTATTATTAAACATTATTATTATTAAACATTATTATTATCATTATTTTTTATTATTATTATTATTTTATCGTCATTATTATTATCATTGTTGTTTTAATTATTTTAGATCTTATTCGAATTCTAGTAATTTGTTGATATTCTCAAATTATTTCTTAGACCTTATTTCTATCTCATGATACATAATTCTATCTTCTAAGTTCGATTTTATTTCTTCCAAGTTTGTCTTCTTTTCTCGTTTTTTAAAATTAATTTACTACTTATATGTCCTACTTATTTGTTTGTTACTCACAGGTTTCTAAACTTAATAGTAAGCCGTTTTTAAAAGTAAATGGCGGTGGTCCTGGTAGCCATTTTTGGCGTTAATATTATAAGTGATAGTTTTTGGTAAAGATTACGATCATGATAAAATGAAATTCATAATGATAATGATGATGATCAGATTATGATGATGAGATGATGATGTAATGATGATGATGATGAATGATTATGATGTGATGATGATTATGATTTATGATGTGATGATACACTAACAAAATACTGTTTAATAAATTTTTGTCATCATTTTTCTGTTATTATATAATTTTACTATTATTCTTTTTTTTTACATCAATATTATTGTAAATATTATTAAATATTATTTTTATTAAACATTATTATTATTATATTTTACTATTTTATTACATTATTTATTATTATTTTTTTATCATTATCATTATTATTATTATTATTATTATTATTGTTTTTTTTACTATTATTATTATTAAAATTATTACGTTGTAACATCACAAGAAATCTAATACTACTAACCGTGGGCGTCTTAAAAGTTGTGTGATAAATGAGATATATGAGACTTATCATACATTATATATATTATATATAATATATATATATATATATATATATATATATTATATTATAATATGTTAAAAGTATAATTATATATTATTTTATATATATTATATTATTTTATATAAAATTGTGTGTGGTTGTGTGTGTGTGTGTGTGTGTTTGTGTGTGGTGTGATTTGTGTGTGTGCTGTGTGTGTGTGTGCTTGTGTGGTTTGTATTTCCCTACGTATGTCCTGTTGAAATATTGCACAACCCCAAAAACTATAAATATGCAAAAAATGGGATGAAGAATGACGCCTCTCTTCCCTTTTTTTTTAAACGAAAATCCCCCCTTAAAAAAAACAATAAAAAAAAAATGTCAAGGAACCAAAAATCGTTTAGGGGGAAACATGAAAATATTGGATTTACATTAGCAATTTTCCCTTAACCCCTTTCTTTTCAACAAGATGCCACAGCCCACCAGATGTCTTCACACTCAGCTTGCCTGCCATAAGGGTTAAAAAAAGGTTTTCCAATCGTAGAGTTATTGTCGAGACGATATTGTTATTTTCTTTTAAAAAATTTTGGTACACAATCATCTTTATCATTATCTTCGTTATCACCATCACCTTATCATCGTAATTGTCATTGTATTCATCATCAATATAATTACCATCATCATCTTTGCATCATCATATCACTGCCATTACATTATTGTTAATATCAATAGTACAGTTTTTTTCACTCTCCCTAGTAACAGTCACAGTGGCGGTCGTAGTACTGATTTGAGAGATATTAGTAGTTAAAAAGCATTATATGGTTAGGTGTCGCTCGTATCCCCAATGATATTGCAACCAATTTATGGTGATGATGTGATGATGATATGGTGATGGGATGGTATGGCGATGATGGTGAGGTGATAGATGTGATTATGATGATTAATGTAAAGATGATGATGATGAGTAAACGATGATAATAGGATTAAGAGTCAATATTGTAAATATTGTGGATCCATCTGATTTGAAAAGAGTAAAGGAAAACATTTTAGCAAAACAGAGTGCGCAGTAAAAAGGCATAAAAAATGTGTACTAGCTAAAGGCATTAGTGGTAGTGGCAAAACAGCATTAGTTTTAATATGAAACCAAAAGATTATCAAATGAAAGTGAAAAAACAGGAGGGGTTTCCGGACCAGATTTCAAAATGGCTTTTTAAAGGCTTCCCCTCACTGATCTTGAACCATAAAATTTTTTTTCTCCCCCGGGTGTGTGCTATTTATTTTATTTCTTTCTCTCCTTTCCTTTCTTTTTTTCGAGTTTTAAATTTTGTTGTTAATTTTTTTTTTTTGTTTCCCATTAATTGATCTCAATAATATAATGATACAGTAATGGGACGATAAAAATAAAATAAAATAAAAATAAAATAAAAATAAAATAAAAAATTAATAATGATAAAAAATATATTGATAAAGATATATAGGGGGATGATGATGGATGATGATGATGATGATGATGAGATGATGATGATGATGATGATGATAGATATATAACAACAAAAACACAATAAAAAAAGAAAACCAAAAAAATGAGAAAAAAGAGGGAGGGAAAATAAAATACCATTTAAAAACAACAGTGACAAAATTGAAACCCAAGTATAAAAATATAATAATGGGATGTATGATTTTAAGAAAATAATAAAAATAATAAAATAATAATAAAAATAATATAATAATTAATATAAAAAATAATAAATAATGATTGCAGATGTAAAGAATGATAATAATAACACTACTGAAAATAATTAAAGTCTTATAAAATAATAAAACAAAAAATAATAAATTAAAATATTAAAATTAAATAGAAAATAATAAGATAATAAAAACAAAAATGCCCAAATTTTGATATAAAAAATGTTAATAATTTAATAATTTAATAAAAATAAGAATAAAAAATGAGAAAAAACAATAAAACAATAAAAAGTAGGGAAATTCTGAAGGGGGGGCTCTAGAAGAATTTTCAAAGGGGCTAACGTGGGCAAAAAAATGTTTCTTCTCTTTCGCCTGTTCACTGGTCACAAGTCACAAACAGAAGACAATCCACTAGTCAGGGCCGCACGACGTAAGCACTCACTAAAATCTTTCAGCGTGACATTTCTTAACCTCTTTGTGTCTCTCCCTCTGTTGCTCTCTCTCTCCTCTCTGGCTGAGACAGGGTGAATACCAACTTTGAAAATCATCGGGAGCGTCGGTTACCTGTCCTATCAACCACAGATAATTGGATGGTTTCAACACCTGCAGGACTGACCTAAATTGACCCAATGAGGTTACTCGTCTAAGTTTATAATGATAATAATAAAGGCAACAACAACAATAATGATAATAATAAATAATAACAACAAAAATAATAATCTTCATTATAAAAATAATCATAAAATAATCGCGATGGTGATAGCAATAATAATAACAATAATAATAAGTTATTATTGTTGTAATTATTATTATTATTATTATTATTATTTATTATTATTATTATTATTATTATTATTATTATCATTATTATTATTATTATTATCATTATTATTATTATCATTGTTATTATTATTATTATCATTATTATTATTATTATTATTATTATTATATTATATTATTATTATTATTATTATTATTATTATTATTATTAAGTAAATGATAGCAAAAATAAAGTACTGGTAATGATAATGATAATAATGATAACAGTAATAACATCAACCAAATATAGAAGTACTACTAATGTTACTGCAAACATTAACAATGAAAATTAATTACAAGTAAATAAAGAAAAAAATCTAATGGCAATACTAAAATAGTACTCATTATAATAACAATGATAAACGAAAACAACAAAGCAATGGAAATTTTGCATGAGAATCGGTTTACTGGTGTGATTCATTGTTATTTTCCAATGAGATTCGATATAGGTAATGGATTTTTTTTTTTTCCATTTCCTATTATTATTTTTTTGGTTTATTCTATATGTCTATATTTCTTTTGTATTTTGCTTTGTTTTGCTTATTTTTCATTATCATTTTAGTTTTCAGAACAGAAGCCTTCGTTAAGAAAAAAGACCATAAATATCGAACTTTGCCCTTCGACCCGAGCTCCCTGTACCCTTCGCCCGCCCTCGCCCATCCGCCCACTTCCTCTGCCACTGCCGCCCACCTTCCCTTGACGTGTCTTAACTCTCTCCTGGATTAGTTTCCTCCTCGAAACGTCCCATAAATTAACTTAAAAACGAGAATGAACGGATCTCGCGTGTCCCGGTCGAACCCAGCTTGTTTCGGGGTGTATTTTACCGGACAGAAACCTCAGGGGATGTATGTTCTTTTTCATTTGTTTGCTTTCGGTTTCTTCGTTATTCTGCTTTTTTTTTCTTTTTCTTTTTTTTTTTTCCTTTCTCTCTTAATTCTTTTTTCTTCTCTTACGCTCTTCCTCATCCTTTTCTTTGTTTCTTTCTATTATATCATTCCTGCTTACTTACCCCCTTTTTCCCTATCATGTTAATGGAATGCGGAAATTACGGCTCAAGCGGTATATTATAAGAAAGCTTGGGGCCCTTTGACTGGTATTATAATTGGCCCTGTTTACTTGTGTCATGGTATCATCTGCCGAATCTTTTCCGTCAGACGTAAATTCTGAGTCAATTTACCCTTTCTCTACCCCCCCCCCCCGTTCTCAGCCGGAAACCACGTGACCTCACAGGCCGTATCACCTACAGCTGCGCATAACTCACAAATGATGAGACCTTATTTATCTAGACCTTGATTATTACAACCATAGAAACTGCAAATGTCCCTTTTTCTCTTGTAATAGTTATGATGAAGATGATTAGCATAATAATAGTAATGAAAATAATGATGAGATGAATAAAAGGTATGAATGAGAATGAAATCTAACAAACAAGAATGTATTTGACAGAAATACATAATGATGAGAGTTCAAGTAATGATAATGATGATAAAGACAATAATAAATGGTGATGATGATGATGATGATGATGATGATGATGATGACGTGACGATGATGATGATGAT
>NC_051387.1:37163523-37168523 GCF_015228065.2 Penaeus monodon
TCTCTCTCTCTCTCTCCTTCTCTCTCTTCCCTGCTTCTCCCTCTCTCTCTCCCGCTCTCCGTCTCCTCGCTCTCTCGCTCTCTTCTCCTTCTCTCCATCCTCTCTCTCCTCTTCCCTCTCGTCTCTCTCTCTCTCTCACACACACAAAACACACCACACACACACACAAAACCCTGTGTGTGTGTGGGGTGTTGTGTAAATCTACACAAAACACACTCACACATACATACAAACCCCAAAACACACGCACACATCACACACACACAACACACACACACACAACACCATAAACACACACCCCACACACAACACACACCCCACATACATAAACACACACACGCACGCACGCCGCACCACACACACATACACACACACACACACACCACCACACACCACGCACGCGCCCCGCGCGCGCGCGCGCCTATAAACCTCAGTAAACTAATTTTTTAAATCTTTAACCAAACCTATTTCCCAGTCCCACCCTGCATAGACAGTCCGTCAAGTTATGCATGTGATCCAATTTTTTAGCTCTTAAAATCCAAAAAATTATTATTATATATATATATATATATATTATATATATATATATTATATATATATATGTTAAATAGATAATAGATAGATATAATAATAGATGATAGATAGATAGTAAAATGATAGATATAGATAGATAGAAATAGATAAAAATAAATAGATAAATGATAAATAGATAGATGATAGTAGATAGATAGATAGATAGATAATATAGATCGACAGATAAAAGATTTGATAGATGATAGATAGAAATTTGATAGATAGATAGATAGATGATTTGTAGAAATAGTTTAGATAAAATTTTATATGATAGACGACTTACTTAAATGTTTATAAACCCAAAAACTCAAATTTGATTGCTTCCCTTTTTTCCCAAAGCTCAGGCAAAAACAAGGGGGGGGCGCGGCAGGGGGGAGTCCTTTTACGGGCCGAGTGGCCGCGCGCCAACAAGGAGGAAGGCAAACATCTGACGCAGGCGTTTAGGGAAATGGAAAAGTGACCTTAGGGCTGGGGTTTCCCTTTAAACTTTGATAAATTTTTAACGAGTTTCCCGGGCAGATTGAATTTTTTAAAATGTGTAAACACCAGAGAAAAAAAATGCGGTTTTTAGTACGTAAATTTTTTTTTCTCTAATATTTTTTAGAGGTTTGTTAGGTATCTATTTTCTACTTTTAAATTTTATTCAGGAAAAAAACTCTAAACTTATTCCCGAAAAAATAAAAAAGCCATTTCCTGTTTTGCAAATTTTTATCTTTATTATACCTTTTAATAATATAATATATTTTTTTTATCAGACCCCCTTTCCAACACTGCAAAAAATTTGGGTAATTTAAACCTGGCCCCTTTTTCATATGCCGGGCCCCAAATCCCCTTTGGGAAGCACCACACCGAATAAAGCAGTTTAAAAATTTCAATGTGCACACATAACTAAAGCGGATATGGGGGCAAACATTTTCAATAGTGAATTTACTGTCAAAAACCCAGCCCTTCTTCTCTTACCTTGTATCGATCCGAGGCAGGTTTATGGTGCATCTGCTTTTCCCGCAGAAGAAATTCTTGCAGTATATTCTAGCAATCTTCTGTTCTTTAAAAGCAGTCCACATAATTGTACATCATAGATTTTCATTTCCCTAACTTTAGTTTTACGTATAATAGGAAAAATGGTAAAAAAAAATATATATTTTAAAAAAAATTATATAAAATTTTATATATATATATATTATTATATATATATATATATATATTTTTAATATATAATATTATATATATTATATTATATATATGTATATAAATATATATATACATATTATATACATATATATAATTATATATATATATAATATATATATTATATACTATACATATACATAAAATTTATATATTATATATATACATATATGTGTGGTGTTGTGTGTGTGGTGTGGTGTGTGTGTGGTGTGTGTGTGTGTGTGTGTGTGTGTGTGTGTGTGTGTGTGTGTGTTTTTTGGGCCCCGTTTTTATCATACATATATATAATATATATATATATATATATTATATATATATAATTTATATATATATTATTATATATAAACATGTATGTAAGTATATTATATTTTAATATATAAAATTAAAATTTATTTATATATATATAATATATGTATTTATATTAAACTTGTTTTATTTATTATATTTTTATTATTATATAATTATATATTATAATATATATTATAAATATAATTAATATATTATATATATTATATTTATATTATTTAACTATATTTCATATATTATTTAAATATTAATTTATTTATCTATATATTTATATATCTGTGTGTGTGGTGTGTGTGGGGGTGTGTGTTGTGTGTGTGTATGTGTGTGTGCGTGTTTTTGTGTTATTCTTGTTTTTAATAACCCGCGGTGGCCGAGGGGTTAGAGCATGGGACTCAAGACGGGTACCGGAAAATCTGAGTTCGAGGGTTCGAGTCACCGGCCCGGGCGCGTTTTTCCCCTTTGGGCAGGAATTTCACCTGATTCCTCCCTGCCACTGGTGGCCAAGCCAGCCCAATCGTGCCGGCCCCAAACCCGGATCTAGAGAGAATGATTTTCCTAAAAAGGGAAACCCGGCAAACTCCGTGGAAAGGAAATGGGACCCTACCACGTCTCACTCCAAAGCATCACAACATGGAAAAAAAAAACATAATATTTATATATATATATATATATATATATATATAATATATATTTAAAATATATATATACATAATAATATATATATATATATTATATATTATATTATAATATATATATAATAGTATTTTTTCTTCTTCTTCTTTTTTTTTTCTTTCTTTCTTTTTTTCTTTTTCTTTTTTTTTTTTTTTTTTTTTTTCTTCAAGTACCCTGTCCCCCCAAGAACGTTGGCGATCATGGATTTTCCATGATTTTCTTGCATTTAGAGCGATGGTTTGCCGTTGCCTTCCGCCCCTGTTTTTATCAGTCACCATCTCTATTTCCCGTTCTGGGACCGTCACTGATTTGGGCTGACTTGCCCCCCTAGTGGCTAGTGGCAATCGAGGTGAAGTTCCTTGCCCCCGGGAACAAACCCCCGGCCGGGGACTGAACCCCGAACCGTTGCCGTCGTAAGGTTTTTAGTTTGCGCTCTATTTCGGCCACCGCGGCCTTGACTCATGGGCTTTCCTGATTTTCTTGGCAAATTTTGAGCGGGGGTTTTTCCATTGCCTTCCGCCGGGGTTTTTTTTTTTTTTGTTTTTTTTTCGAGGGGGGTGTGTGTGTGTGTGTGGTGTTGTGTGTTGAGTGGTTTTTTGTGTGTATATATAATATAATAAAATATATTATATATATAATAATATATAATAATATATATATATTTTATATGTAATTTATATATATAATATATATATATAATATATTATATACACACAACACAACATACCCCCACACACACACCCCACACACCACACCCACACACAACCACACACACCACACCCACCACACACCCACACACAACACCCCACACACACCACACACAACCCCAACACAAACACACACCACACACACACACAAACCCCCACACACACACACACACACACCACATAAAAATATATAATATATATATATATATATATTAAAAATTATATAATATATATATATAATTTTAATATTAAATTTTTTGTATATATCATATGGGTGTATGCGATGTGATATGTAATATAATTTTATTTTAAATAAAATTTATTTATTATAATAATATATAATAATATATTAAATATATATTAATAAAAATATGCAAGTACATTACGCAGTATTTCTAACATACATAATTAATATATATATTTAAAATATATATATATTATATTATAATATATTATAATATATTATTTTTATTATACTATATATTAATATAATTATATAAATATAAATATATATATCTATATCTATATACAGACAAATACACACACACACACACACACACACCCACACACACACACACCACATATTTAATTTATATATATATATATATATAAATTAATAAAATATTATATATATTATATATATATCATTATATTATTATTATTTTATATATATTATATATATATATTATATTATATGTCAAAATTAATTTGTTTACAAAACAAAAAAACCCAAACGGCTGGATTCGGGGATCGTAAAAACGAAAGGTCCTTTACTTTAAAAAAACGACGACCATTTGTAAAAACATCTGGTCAAAACACAGTCTATAAAACCAATCACTCACGCAGTAGAAGGGATAACAAATAACATAAACTCGGTGGGAGAAACTAAAATAAAGAAAATGTCGGTAGAAAATGATTTAAGGTTCGGAAAGGGACGTGTCACCGAACCGTGGAAAGCCCAGATACAGAGAGCTTTAAGATATGATTATTTATCTGTTTATTCATATTTTTTAATTGTTATTTAAATTTTTATTTTTATTTATTTTTTGTAGAGAAAAAACATTGGATTATCGAAAGGGGAAAGAGGGTCGAGAAACCAATAATATGCAAGAATGTAGCAGTCATGATAACAGCAATACATGGTGAAAATTATATTGCTAATTCATTTCAGAATAGCAATAGTTTATAACTCATTCTCACTCACTCATCACTCGCTCACTCTCTTTTTCTTTCTCTTTCTCTTTCTCTCCCTCTGTCCCCTTTCGATCTCTCTCTTTACGCTTAGTGTTTTTTGTGGGTGTGTAGATTTTTCCCATTCAGGAAAGAAAAATAAATTGTAAGAGCAGTGCACTCTAAAAAAGACAGAGCCAAATAGAAAAAATAATAGAAAAAACAAGGAGAATGAAAGAGGGGACCAACACTCTATGAAGAATGATAGAGAGAAAAAGCGAAGACAGATGACGTATAGCAGCCAAGGAAAGGGGGGGAGTTACAGCAGAAGTGTAAATGCGAATTGGAGAGAAAGAATGATCCATTGCAATCTGGGTAAAAGAG
>NC_051387.1:37173523-37178693 GCF_015228065.2 Penaeus monodon
TTGAAAATTTTAACCATTCTGTCAACCCCTAATGTTCTTACAGCCGCTTTTTTTTTTTTTTTTTTTTTTTTTTTTACGGTAGGGTTTACGTTTGGGGCAACATGGCTTTTTTTAGTTGGATGATTGTTTTGGAAACTTCATATCGTTCTGTTATTCCAGAGGATATCAGATCACAATCAAAACTTTCAAGTAATCGTGAAACACAGTATAGGTCTTTCTGATTTCTCTGTTTTTTTTCTATGTCAATTTTAGATTTAGGATCTGGTTTCTGGTACCCTTTCCGGGCGAAAAACCCGTTTTTTTCGTCTTCAAATTTTTCAGCATTTAAATTTTTAAAAAAATTTTGCTGCTGTGACTTATTAAAGCAGTTGTCCTTTATTTTCTGGGATTGGGGTGCGTCAACCTTTTTTGGGGGGAGTAAAAATTTATTTTACCCCGTCCCTTTTGTCCTCTTCTTCATTCCAATTTTTTGTACAAGTTTTAGAATATTCAACACTTTTGCCCCATTCTTGATTATCCGCTGTTTTTCATCCATTCCCGGCTCTTGTTATTTTTTAACTCTTTTTTGGGGTTTTTTTAACTTGCAGCAGTGGCGGGGGTTCCCCTTTGCTGTCATTGTTTAAAATTTAAAGTTGTTGTTAATCTTTATTCTTTTTGTATGTTGGAACAATATTTATTCCATCTATCTTTGACTTCTTTTTCCCCTCACATAAAAATCCATCTTCAGTTTGTAGTGTCCCCTTGAGGGTTTAAATTTTTGTGTGATGTTTCGTCTCCTTGGGAAGTTCTTTAGTTGTCTTATTGATAGAAAAGTTTTTTAATTTTTCTGGCAAAAGTTTTTAAAATTTTTCCTTACTTTTCGCAAAAATCTTTGAAATTTTTTTATTTTGTTTTTTTTTAAATTTCTTCTTAAATGGGTTTTGTACCCCCCTTTTATTTTAGGGATCTTTTTGTTTCAAATTTCCCCTGTGTTTTTTTTTAGATATCCAGGGGAATTTGTCTTTTTCTTTTTTTCAATTTTTCTTACAGCGCTCACAAAAGTTCTTTCCTTCTTCCCCCCAAATCATTGGGGTTTTATCATCTTCCATTGATTGAGTACTTCAAATTTGTTTGACACTGTAATTCTGTAATTATTTTCAGAGTTTTTAGTCGCTCCATCTTTTTTTGTCTTTTTTGAAAATCGATAGTTAGTAGTTGGTGGTCATGTTTTCAGTCGCACCCGGTCTTGTCTTGGGATTTTTTATGAACTTTTCCATTTTGGTTCAGCACAATGTATCAAATTTTTTTGCGTGTTCTTTTTGTCTGGTGAAAACCACGTGTACAATGGGCTTGGGTGGGGTTGGAAAATGTATTGGCCATAACTAGATTATTTTTAACAGAATCATAAAATCTTCACCTCGGCCGAATTTTTTCCCCAGGTGCTTTTTCAGATCATTTTTTTCCCACTTTTGGGGTTGGGGCTCCCATGATTACTATTCATCTCTTTAGGGGTTGTGTTAAGTTTCTTGGAGAGGTTTTAAAAAATTTTCCATTTCTTCATCACTTGCAATGTTGGGTTGGGCTAGGTTTTTTCTTGTTTTTCGACTTTTAAAATGCGTCTTTATTGGGGTTTACCCAATTTACTTTGCATTTTTTTTTTGTGGAATATAGCAACTCCCTGACTTTTTAAATTTTCCCTTTTTCTTTTCCCCCCCCCGAAAAAAACTTCTTGTTTTTTTTAGTTTTGAATTCCATTACTTTTTCCCAAATTTGGGCTCACTGATTCCTAGTTTTTTAATGTTTATCACCATTTTTATTTCAGCAGTATGTAATTTACCCCCTCTCTTTTCCCTTTTTTTACGTTCCCGGGCTATTTTTAATGTGTTTTCTTAAAATTGGGAATTTTTTTCTTTTCTTCTTTGTCTTTCCCGATCATATTTAACATTGTCAGCCTGGTTGCCCAGTATAAAGCGCCCCTTGATACCCCCCGCGACGGGCGATGTGGTATGAATTATCATTTCTTTATTTAAACATTGTGTAGAGGTTTGCCCGGAAAAATAAAAGTTGAGTGGAATCCCCCCGGGTCCTTTTTCAAATCGCAGTCTCCAACTAACTAGGGGAACTATCTCTCCCGCTATAAAACAGATACACTGTAATACGCCAGACATTTATTTGGTGAAACCTAATCGGAAAACCAAGGGTTTTTCACCAGATATCCAGCCCTACTGCCCACAGTTTCACCGCAACCCTGGGGATAGGGAGCTAAAAAAGGGTGCTTCCTTGTTCAAGGAACACCAGGTCAGTTTTTGTCTTACCCCGGGCATTATTATATTTTATATATTAATATATATATATATATTATATATATTATAATATATATATAATATAATATATATAATTTAAAATGGTATATTGTTATATATTATATGTATTATGTAACATATTTGATTATATTTTGTAACTATTTACTATATCGGTATTATGTTTTATATATAATAATATATAATATATATATATATATTATATTTTTAAATATATATATATACATATTTATATATATATTCGTATAATAAATTATATAATATATATTTTAAATATTATATATTTATATTATATATATATTTAATATATGGTGTGTGTGTATTTTTGTGTGTGTGTGTGTGTGTGTGATTGTGTGTGTGTGAGGGTGTGGTGGGGGGATGTGTGTGTGTGTGTGTGTGTGTGTGGTTGATGTGTGTGGTATGTGGGGTGTGGTTTTGAGTGTGTGTTTGTGTGTGTGTGTGAGTATATATATATTATTATATATATTATAATTATATTAATATATATTATAATTATATATATAATGTATTATAAACTTCACTCACTCTTTCACTAGTAACTGTAACCTGACCTTGTCATGTGTGGAAGCGTTTCCCTTGCAAGCGCTGTATCGCCGTCGCTGCCTCCCCCCGCCAGACTCCGCATGACCTTTCTCAGAAGCTTTATCAGGCCCAACTCTACTTCTAAGGCGCACGTTCCTCCATTCTCTAGCTTCAAAGTCGCCGGGCCCAAAATGAAGAGAAATACGAAACGCAGGAAAATTTATGTTTTTTCACAAGTGCCACTTAGAATTAGAATTAATCATGTCACGTTCTTCATGGAATTCCTTAGTAGGTAAGCATGTATATGTGTGTGTACATATTGATGTCTTCATCTGTATACACGCTCTCTTCTTCTTCCTCTTTATATACATATATATAATATATTATAATATATATTATATATAAAATATATATATATATATAATATTATTATTATATATATATATATTATTATTATATATATATATATTATATATAAAATATTGGTGTGTGTGGTTTGTTTGGGGGAATAATATATATTTTATTATAATATAAATATATATATAAAAATAATGTGTGTGTGTGTGTGTTGTGTGTGTGTGTGTGTGTGTTTTGTGGGGTGTGTGTGTGTATTGTATGGTATGTGTGTGTGTGGTGTGTGGGTGTGTGGTTTGTGGTGTTGTTTGTTTCGTGTGTGTTGTGTATTAAATAAATAAATAAATAAAAATGAATATTGTGATATATATATATATATATAATATAATATTATATATAATAATAATATAAATATGATATATAATACATAATATTTTTTGTATTATATAATATATTTATATAACATATATAATATTTTAAAATTTTATTAATATTATATATATTATATATATATTATATATAAATATATTTATCCGTGTGACCCCGGGGTAAATAGGTCCAAGTACCCCCTGCGGGCGTAGAGGCACTAAAAGGGGTTTGGGGGCAGGGAAAGGGCATCCGGCCAAAAACCCCTGCCAACCAAAACTGATGCGGGGAATCAGGAAGCAGGGATTGCATCAAGGAGGCATGGGGACGGCGGGGGTGACGGAGGGGGAGGCCCTGGAAGGGCAAAGTGGAGGAGGAAGATCCGCACCGGGGACCCCCCTTGAACTGGGACAAAAGCCTGTAGAAGAAGAAGAAGAAGATATTATATATATTATATATATATATATATATATATATTATATATATATATATAAATATATATAATATATATTTTATATATTAGTATATAATTTATACTTGTGCATATAAAATTTCATAGATAGATAAATAAAATATATTATATTATTATATTTTAAAATATATAATTTTATATTTATATATATATATATATATAATTATATATTATTATGTATGTATATTATGATAGAGATTGACGGTGTTATATATATATATATATATTATATTATTCTTATATATAATAATCATATATATATAATATATTATAATATTTATTATGATTTATGGTAGATAGAAAGATAGATAGATAATGATAGATAGAGAAGAAGAGAGAGAGAGGAGAGATACATACATCACAACACACACACCCCCGCACGCCACAGACAAACACACACACACACGCCCCACACCACCCACACACACACACACACACCACACACACACACCCACACCCACAAAACCACACACACACACACACACACACACACAAAAATTTAATATCTATATAATATTTATAATATATATTATTATATTATTTAATTAGACGTATAGATCATATAATATATATATATATATTAATTATAAAATAAATATATATATATTTTTCTAATAATATATATCTATAATTCTATATTATTATATTTATATATATATATATTTTGACAGATTCATATATATATTATAGAGAGAGGAGAGAGAGAGGAGAGAGAGAGAGAAGAGAAACACCACACACACACACACACACACACACACACACCACACACACACCACCCCACACCCCCACACGCGCGCGCGCGCGCGCGCGCGCACATACACAGACATCATCATCAAGGGGCTAACGCCGACGGGGGCGCATGGCCGCATCCACCCTTCGCTTCCAGCTACGAGGATCCCTCGAGGTGAGTCTCCAGACAGGCCCACGGCCCATCTCTAATTCCTCGCGACAGGTCTCGTCGAGCTGCCCAAGCCGTGATCTCCTGGGTCGTCCCACGGGTCTCCTCCACCCAGGGTTGTCTCGCAGAGAGACAACCTGATGCCCAGGGTCGTTCACAGGGAGACGAGCTAGGTGGCCATATGCCTGAGTTGGCGATCCCGGATTATGCAAGTAACAGGTCCCATGCCAGTCTCAA
>NC_051387.1:37183793-37188793 GCF_015228065.2 Penaeus monodon
ATTTCATACATTCACACATACATACACACACACACATATATACATGTATATATTTATAAGTAATGTATATGTAAATGCACGTCTAAGAGTGTGTATAAATGTGTGTAAACGGACGTGGCACGCGAATGTACTTACACTTATGTGTGCATGGGTCTATGCATGTACCAGTATTCGAAAAAAAACATATGCTCATTGTTTGGAGTATATGCGGACGAGCATTTGTGTCTGCACTGTGTAGCCTACATACGTACAAGGGCAATTGACATAATGCAAGCGGTGCGGCCGTATTTAATATATACACACATATATGCTCTGAGATATTCATGCCCGTGCTCACAGAAGGCTAAATTACTCTTCCACCACTAAAATATACTTAAGCAAATAGGTGTGTGGTACTCTCGGCTGTCCCCCTGCCAATGATCCAAATCCACATTCCGCGGATTTGATTGATTATTTAAAATTATCTGTCGCGAATACCTTGTTAGATTGAAATGTTAAAATATCTAAATCGTTAAAAATCGGAGGCGAAGGAGTGTCTGGTTAGGGCGGCGACCAGGAACACTTTGGAGCAGACGGTGCTAAAGATCCCCGGGCAGACCGAGGCCGCCAAAAGAAAACGACCATTTAATCATACAATTCAAGGACGAGAAGCATTGAAACCGACCTACCACAATTGCTCGAGGAACTTTCTTTCATTAAATGGGATGTTGTAGGACGACTAAAAAAGGAAATTGTGGAATTGTGTAAGCGAAAAATAGCTCAATAAAAATAAAGTAAAGAAATTAAAGAAATCTGCACATAAAGTAGGCTGTAAAAATGACAACAAAGCTCCAGTAAGTTTTAAGTGGAAACCAAATACTTTATGCAAAAACGTAGAGATAAATGAACAGTCAAAAAGTGAAGAAAAAAATATATTAGCAGAATTAACAAATACTATAAATAAACAGAAGAGGATGTATGTAAATTCAACATGAAAAAACTAGTGTAATATTATTTCAAGCACCAGAATTATAACAGTCTTGGGATAAGGAATATATAACGTATAACAAAAATGAAGTCTTTAAACCAGTGGAAGTCTTACGTGGATTTATACAGCTCCAATGAACAGCCATAGACAGAAGTTAACAGCAAAGGAGATAAAAAGAGATGCAGGAGAAATCGCAGCAGTGGAACTAGCCAACCTTATTAATCTTATCAACAAGGATCTAAAGAATAGATGACGCATGAGCCTCCTATCAGTTATCTACAAATGGTCACGAAAGACATCACTACTCGCATCTCCAACAGTCTAGACTCTAACCAGCCTAGAGCACAATCAGGCCGTCAACGTCAACACACTATCTGAGTTAAGGAAGAAAATAAACGAATATAGATAACCCTGTGTATAGTGTTCGTCAATTGCAAATAGGCATTTGATTCTGTACAACAAGCTATTCGACTACATACATAGAGGATCTCTATTGTGAAATATATGAATATGTATATGAAGATGGGACAGCGACCATCAAGCTCCATACAAAACCGATAAAAACTCATTCAAAAAGGTGTTAGGCAGGGCGAAATTATCTCATCAAAACTCTTTACAGCTTGCCTTGAGAAGCTAGACTAAAGGGCAAAGGGTACCAAAATTAGGAGATCTAAATCAGTGGTTCTTAATATTTGTAGACTCATGAATACCTTTAAAAATCTGATAAGGACTATGGACCACCTTCCCCGGAAATATTAAAAAACACACATACAGTGTGCATAATATTATATATATATATATATATATATATATATATATATATATATATATATATATATATATATATATAATATAAATGTTCATTCTTATCTGATGCTCGCGGCCCACTGAAATCCATTCCAGATTAGGAAGACCTGATCTAAGATTTGCAATTTACGAGTTATACACAAAGGGCAACTCATACTGACTAATACACGTAAATAAATTAGACAAGGTTGGAGCATATTCGGCAGATTCAATAGCACATTAACAGTTTCCTTGCCATGTTTAAAGAGAAAACTCTTTAACCAAATACGTCCTTCCAGTCATGACATATGGGTCAGAACCATGGACTTCGACCTAACTTCCAGCCAAACTAGTTATTGGAATTATAGTGAACGAAAAGTGTACTAAAAGCTAAGGCATCTTAATTTCGTAATGGAGGGCCTCTCGAGTGTGCTAACGTAATTCATTTCCAAAAGTTGGTTCCGATGTTAACTGTTAGGACTTGCCATGTGGTCTGTTTAATAGGTTAAGTGTTTAATTTCTTTCCTCGGATCTCTTGTAAATTTACTGAATATGTCGTTCTTTTTCGTGCTTTGGAAGAGGAAGAATTATTTCGCGAACATTAATAAGATAATTTTTATGGTCCGTTTGTATTTCCTTACTAGACATGTCAGTTTTCTCCCTTCCTGATTATTTGTTTGTCGATCTGTCTATCTATTTCTCAGACTTCCTGTGTTTTCATTTCTTTCTTTCTTTCTTTCTTGTTTCTTTCTCACTCTCTCTCGTTCCCTCTCAATATCTTTCTCCTGTACATTATTAATTTCATTTACTCTCTCTCTCTTCCTCTCTTCTCTCTCTCTCTCTCTCTCTCTCTCTCAGATCTCTCTCTCTCTCTCTCTCTCTCTCTCTCTCTCTCTCTCTCTCTCTCTCTCTCTCTCTCTCTCTCTCTCTCTCCTCTCTCTCTCTCTCTCTCCTCTCTCTCCTCTTTCTCTCTCTCTCTTCTCTCATCCTTTTTTCTCTCTCTAAAACCCCCCTCCTCTTCCTCCTCTTTCCCCTCCTCTCTCTCTCTTCTCTCCTCTCCCCCTTTTTCTCTCTCTTCTCCTTTTCTCTCTCTCTTCCCCTTCCCCGGCTCTCCCCCTTTTGTCCCCTCTCTCTTCCTCTCTTTTTCCCCTCTCTCTGTCTCTCTCTTTCTCTCTCTCTCTCCTCTTTCTCTCTCTCTCTCTCCCCTCCCCTCTTCTCCCCTCTCCCTTTTCTCTTCCTCTCTCTCTTTTCGGGCTCTTTTCCTTTTTCTCCCTCCCCTCCTCTCGTCTCTCTTTCTCTCTCTCGCCCCTCTTCTCCTCCCTATCTCCTCCTCCTCTTCTCCTCCCCATCTCCTCTCTCCTCTATCATCTCTCCCCTCTCCTCTCTCTCCTTTTTTCTCTCTTCTCTCTCTTCCTCTCTCTCTTAAACTCTCTCTCTTCTCTTCCCCCTTTCTCTTTCCCCCTCCCCCTTTTCTCTCTCTCTCTCTCTCTCTCTCTCTCTCCTCTCTCTTTCTCTTTTCTCTCTCTCTTTTCCCCACTTCTTTCCTTTTTCTCTCTCTCTCTCTCCTCTCTCTCTCCCCTTTTCTCTCCTCTCTCCTCTCCTCTCTCCTTTTCTCTCCCCTCTCCACTTTTCTCCCCTCTTCCCCCTCCCCGTCTCTCTTCTCCTTTTCCCTCGGGTTCCCCCCTCTCCCCCCCCTCGCCTCTTTTTCTCCCTTTCTTCCCTCTGTCTCTCCCCCCCCTCTTTTCTCCCCCTCTCTTTTCTTTTTCTTCCCTCTCCCTCTCTCTTTTCCTCCTCTTCTCTCCCTTTCCCCCTCTCGTCCTCTCTCCTTTTCTCTCTCTTTTCTCTCCTCAATCTCCCTTTTATCCCTCTCTCTCTCTCTTCCTTCTCTCCCCCTCTTTCTCTCTCTCCCCCTCTTCTCCCTCTTTCCTTCCTTTCTCCTCCTTTCTCTCCAAAAACTCTCCCTCTCTCTCTCCTTTCCCTCTCTCCCTCCCCCCTCTCTCCTCTCTCCTCCTCTCTCCTCGGGCTCTCCCCCCCCCCCCCTCTCTCTCTTTTTCCCCTTCCTCCTCTCTCTCTCTCCTCTCTCTCTCTCCATCCCTCTTCCCCTTTTCTCTTTCCTCTCTCTTTTCCTCTCTCTCTCCCCTCTCTCTCTTTTTCCCCCCCCTCTCTCTCTCTCTCCCTCTCTCCTCTCTTTCTCTCCTCTTCTCTCTCTTATCTCTCCCCCCCCCCCCCTCTCTCTCGGGGTCCTCTCCCCTCTCCTCTCTCCGTTTTCCCCTCTCCTTCCTCCCCTCTCCCCTTTTCTCTCTCTCTCTCCCTTTTCTCCGTTTTTTCCCCTCTCTCTCCCCCTTTTTCTCCTCTCTCTCCTTTTTCCCTCTCTCTCTTTCTCCCCCCCTCTCTTCTCCCCTCTCTCTCTCTCTCGCTCTCTCTCTTTTTCTTTTTCTCTTTTTCCCCTCCTCTCTCTCTTTCTCTCCCTCTCCCTTTTCTCTCCCCTTCTTCCTTTTTTAAACCCCTTCCTCCTTTTCTCCTCCTCTTTTTTTTTCCCCTTTCCCCCCCCCCTTTTATTTTCCTTTTTTTTCCCCATCCCTTCCTCTCTCTCTTCCCTCCCTCCCTCCCTCTCTCTCCCCCCCTCTTCCCCCTCCCCTCCCCTCTCCTCCCCCCGCCAAACTCCTTCCCTTTTTCCTTTTCCTTTTTCCTCTCCCTTCCTCCTCCTTCCCTCCTCACTCTTTCCCTCTCCGGGCCTTTTCCCGGGGGTTTTTCCTTTTCTCTCTTTCTTTCCTCTTTCTTCCTTTCTCTTTTGTTTTTTATTTTTTTTTTTTTTCTTTTTCTTCCCCTTAATTTCCCTTCTTTTTTTGGTTTTTTTTTCTTTTTCCCTTTTTTCCTTTTCTTTTACCCCCTTTTTTTTTTTTTCTTTTTTTTTTTGCCCCCTTTTTTTTATTATTTTTTTTCCCTTTTTTTCAAACCCCTTTCCTTTTTTTCCTCCCTTTTTTTCCCTCCCTTCCCTTTTGGCCTCCTCTCTCCCTCCTCCCCCTCCCCTCCCTCTCCTCCCCCCCAAAAATCTCCAAAAAAAAAAACCCTTTTTCACTAAATTTAAAAAAATTTTCACCTCCCCTTCCCGTGGTCTGGCCCCAAACCCGGGCCCCTTTCCCACTCTCTTTGGTTCCCAATCTTTCTCCCTTTCTCTCTTTCTTTCCCCGTTCTTCTTTTCCCCTTCTGTCATATTCTTGTTATTGTTAGTCTTTTTCTTTACTTA
>NC_051387.1:37195219-37202719 GCF_015228065.2 Penaeus monodon
AAAAAAAAAAAAACAAAAAAAAAAAAGGGGGGAGAGAGGGGAGAGAGGGAGAGCAAGGGGAGAGAGAGAGGGAAGAGAAAGAGAGGGGAGAGGGGAAAAGAAAAGAAAGGGGAGAAGAGAGGGAGGGGAAAGAGAGAGAGAAAGAGAGAGAAGAAGGGAGAGAGGAGACTTTTGAGAGGGGGGGGGAAAAAAAGAGAGAGGAGAGAGAGGAGGGGAAAAGAAGAGGGGGATAAAAGAGGGGAAAAGGAGAGAGGAAAGGGGAGAGAGAGAGAAAGAGGAGAGGGAGAGAGAGAAAAAGAGGGGAGGGGAGAGGATTAGAGCAGAGGGAAAAGAGAGAAGAGAGAGAGAGAAATTAAGGAGAGAGAGAGAGAGAGAGAGAGGAAGAGAGTAGGAAAAAGAGAAAAGAGAGAAGAGAGAGAGAGGGAGAGAAAAGGGGGAGGGGAGAGAGGGGGAGAGGGAGAGAGTGGGGAGAGAGAAGGGGAGGGGAGAGAGGAGAGAGAAAAGAAAAAAAGAGAAAAGGGGGATTTTGGGGAGAGAGGGGAAAGAGAGGAGAGAGAGAGGGGAGAGAGGGGAGAGAAAACCAAGGGGAGGGGAGAGGGGAACAAAAGGGAAGAGAGAGAGATTAGAGGGGGGGGGAGAGAGGAGAGGGGGAGGGGGAGAGAGAAGGGGGAGGGGGGAGAGAGAGGGAAAGAAGAAAAAGAGAGAAGGGGGGGAGGGGAGAGAGGAGAGAAGAAGAGAGAGAGGTGAGATTTAAGGGGAAAGAGAAGAGAGAAAAGGAAGAGGAGAGAGGGGGAAGAAGGGAAGAGAGAGGGTTAAGAGAAGAAGAGAGAGAAGGGGGAGAAAGAGAGAGAGGAAAAGAGAAAAAGGGGAAAGGGGGAGGAGAGGGGAGAGAGAAAAGAAGAGAAAAGGGGAGGAAAAAGAAGAGAGAGAGAGAAAGGAAGAGAGGGAGAGGGGAGAGAGAGAGAATTTGAGAGGGGGAGGGGGAAAGGGGGAGAGAGAGAGAGAAGAGAGAAAATGAGAGAGAAGAGAGAAGGGGAGAGAGAGGGAGAGAGAGAAAAAGGAAGGGGGCGAGGAGGAAAGGGGAAGAGGGGAAGGAAAGGGGAGAGGGGGGGGGGGGAAAAGAGAGAAAAGAGAGAGAGGGGGAGAAGAAGGGAGGAAAAAGAGAAGAGAGGGGAGAGAGAGGAAAAAAGGGGAGGGGAGGGAGGGGAGGAGTTTTGGAAAAGAGAAAAAGAGAGAGAGAGAGGGGGAGAAGAGAGGGGAGGAAAAGAGAAGAGAAAAGAAAAGAGAGAGAGAGAGAGAGAGAGAGATAGAGAGAGAGAGAGAGGAGAGAGAGAGAGGAGAGAGAGAGAGAGAGAGATGAGAGAGAGAAGAGTTAAGAGAGAGAAGAAGAGAGAAGAGAGAGAGAAGAGAGAGAGGAGGAGAGAGAGAAGAGAGAGAGAGAGAGAGAGAGAGAGGGAGGCAGACAGACAGACAGAGAGAAAAAGAGTGAGAAAGAGAGAAAGAGAGAGTGAGAAAGAAAAAAGAAAGAAAGAAAGAAAGAAATGAAAACACAGGAAGTCTGAGAAATAGATAGACAGATCGACAAACAAATAATCAGGAAGGGAGAAAACTGACATGTCTAGTAAGGAAATACAAACGGACCATGAAAATGATCTTATTAATGTTCGCGAAATAATTCTTCCTCTTCCAATGCACGAGAAAGAACGACATATTCAGTAAATTTACAAGAGATCCGAGGAAAGAAATTAAACACTTAACCTATTAAACAGACCACATGGCAAGTCCTAACAGTTAACATCGGAACCAACTTTTGGAAATGAATTACGTTAGCACACTCGAGAGGCCCTCCATTACGAAATTAAGATGCCTTAGCTTTTAGTACATTTTTCGTTCACTATAATTCCAATAACTAGTTTGGCTGGAAGTTAGGTCGAAGTCCATGGTTCTGACCCATATGTCATGACTGGAAGGACGTATTTGGTTAGAGTTTTCTCTTTAAACATGGCAAGGAAACTGTTAATGTGCTATTGAATCTGCCGAATATGCTCCAACCTTGTCTAATTTATTTACGTGTATTAGTCAGTATGAGTTGCCCTTTGTGTATAACTCGTAAATTGCAAATCTTAGATCAGGTCTTCCTAATCTGGAATGGATTTCAGTGGGCCGCGAGCATCAGATAAGAATGAACATTTATATATATATATATATATATATATATATATATATATATATATATATATATATATATATATATATGTATATATATATATATATATAATATATATATATTATATATATAATATTATGCACACTGTATGTGTTTTTTTTTAATATTTCCGGGGAAGGTGGTCCATAGTCCTTATCAGATTTTTAAAGGTATTCATGAGTCTACAAATATTAAGAACCACTGATTTAGATCTCCTTTGCTAATTCTGGTACCCTTTGCCCTTCAGTCTAGCTTCTCAAGGCAAGCTGTAAAGAGTTTTGATGAGATGATTTCGCCCTGCCTAACACCTTTTTGAATGGGTTTTTATCGGTTTTGTATGGAGCTTGATGGTCGCTGCCCCATCTTCATATACATATTCATATATTTCACAATAGAGATCCTCTATGTATGTAGTCGAATAGCTTGTTGTACAGAATCAAATGCCTATTTGCAATTGACGAACACTATACACAGGGTTATCTATATTCGTTTATTTTCTTCCTTAACTCAGATAGTGTGTTGACGTTGACGGCCTGATTGTGCTCTAGGCTGGTTAGAGTCTAGACTGTTGGAGATGCGAGTAGTGATGTCTTTCGTGACCATTTGTAGATAACTGATAGGAGGCTCATGCGTCATCTATTCTTTAGATCCTTGTTGATAAGATTAATAAGGTTGGCTAGTTCCACTGCTGCGATTTCTCCTGCATCTCTTTTTATCTCCTTTGCTGTTAACTTCTGTCTATGGCTGTTCATTGGAGCTGTATAAATCCACGTAAGACTTCCACTGGTTTAAAGACTTCATTTTTGTTATACGTTATATATTCCTTATCCCAAGACTGTTATAATTCTGGTGCTTGAAATAATATTACACTAGTTTTTTCATGTTGAATTTACATACATCCTCTTCTGTTTATTTATAGTATTTGTTAATTCTGCTATTTTTTTTTTCTTCACTTTTTGACTGTTCATTTATCTCTACGTTTTTGCATAAAGTATTTGGTTTCAACTTAAAACTTACTGGAGCTTTGTTGTCATTTTTACAGCCTACTTTATGTGCAGATTTCTTTAATTTCTTTACTTTATTTTTATTGAGCTATTTTTCGCTTACACAATTCCACAATTTCCTTTTTTAGTCGTCCTACAACATCCCATTTAATGAAAGAAAGTTCCTCGAGCAACTGTGGTAGGTCGGTTTCAATGCTTCTCGTCCTTGAATTGTACGATTAAATGGTCGTTTTCTTTTGGCGGCCTCGGTCTGCCCGGGGATCTTTAGCACCGTCTACTCCAAAGTGTTCCTGGTCGCCGCCCTAACCAGACACTCCTTCGCCTCCGATTTTTAACGATTTAGATATTTTAACATTTCAATCTAACAAGGTGTTCGCGACAGATAATTTTAAATAATCAATCAAATCCGGGGAATGTGGATTTGGATCATTGGCAGGGGGACAGCCGAGAGTACCACACACCTATTTGCTTAAGTATATTTTAGTGGTGGAAGAGTAATTTAGCCTTCTGTGAGCACGGGCATAAATATCTCAGAGCATATATGTGTGTATATATTAAATACGGCCGTGTAATGAGCACTAAGTCATGAAGTAAGAATGACCCAAAAATTCGTCTGTGACCACCCTTTGTATACCTCACTTACTTGGTCTTTACTCATATGTTAATTATGTATACCTCATTTAATTAGTCTTTAGCTGGTAAGATAATTAGTACTTAAATAATTATTTAGAAAGATGATATTTTATTTTCTTAGAAAGATGATACTTTATTTTACTATTTTTGTATCAGGTGCTATATACGTTTACATTATTATACTAAGATAAAGAAACAGTGTAAATATGCGAGTCTACCCTACAAAGTTCAGTTTTCTTTGTTTCCCCCACAAGGCATTCTCTTTAATTAGAGGGTACGCAGTTATATTTCACTGTTGCTTATTATATTAAGGTTATATAATGGATATTTTAATGAAGAAACCAATATGTATTCATTTTGTTTCTGGAGAAATTTATTTAAGTTCCGGTATTATGTATGTATGATTAAGACGAAACAATATGCTTGTAATATATGTGATCTGAGTAGATGTTAAAATGTTAAGAATATACAATGCTAAACCCTGATATTAGAGTCATAACCAGAGAGAGAGAGAGAAACGAAACAAGTGCCTGGTAATGTCGAAAGAGGTTAGTAAATTTTTTAAATCCCAGAAGAAAAAGAACTTCACTGTGCTAATTAAATAATAAAATTAAAAAAATACTATGATCTGTTTACGAATCATAAAAAGTATCATTTGAGAACACTTTGGAAAAATATGAAAATAGAAAAATTTTCCACAGTAGGGGTGACGGGGGCACTGGATACATTAAATGTCTCTTGTTATTATTGGGGATTTAAAAACCCATTAAAGGAGTAAGTGTTTTGAAGTTTATAAGAAAAATATATTATGTAAAATGGGGGGTTTCAAAAATAAAATATAATGTAAAATATAAACTACTCGATCGTAATAATGGCAGAATTAGCAATTTGTTTTTTTGCAAAAGTGTATTTTCCTAAAAGAAATTAGTTATATTAACCCTTTTATTTTTTTATCATCCAAAAAATAGAACCTTTGTTTCTCTTTTTTTAGGAAGGGTTTTTTTTTTTGGGTTTTTTTGTTTTTTTGTGGTTTTGCCCCTGAAAACCTTAAAGAGACCCCCCAGATTGTAAAGCAGGTACCCCTTAGGAACCCCTCTAAACTGATACGGGAAAAGAAAAAGGGAATTGAGGAAAGTCTTACGAAAAAGGATTCGGGGAAGGAAAAGACAAAAAAGAAGGAATACAACTTTAGTGGAAAAGTGGACCTCTGTGTAATTAAGGTTTTTTATTTGAAAAAAAAAAAAGTTTAATGATTTAAAATTTAAATATATCAAAAAATGTAAGTTTACAATTTTTTGATATACCCTTCTCCAGTTCCCTCTAAGACTAAAATTTAGATATCAGAAACCCCCTTTTATAATTATATTTTATAGTGGGGTTTCTTTCAAATTTGCTCAGGTAAGATAAGGGAAGCTCACATTTGACTTTAAATTAAATTGGCCCCCTCTAGATAAAGCCCGAGTGATTTCCCTAGAAAGGGAAATAGGGGTTGGACCTAGAGAGGAAAGAGGGCCCCAAAAAAATATGGGGGGCAGCTAATGTGGGATATGATCAAAAATAATTTCATTTTAATGTACTGAGAAAAGAGATAGTAGATAAATTGTTTGAAATTTTTTTAAGTTGAGTTGTTTTGTCAAATGATTTTGAGAATCTGTTTAGAGGGAAAAAGGTTTAATGAGAAGGAAGGTAAAAAAGATGGGGGGCAGAAATGAGCTTTACAGATAAAAGGTTTAAATTAAATTTAAGTTTAATCAAAGTGAAAAAAGAGATAAAAAAGGGTAAAAAAAGAGATAATAAAAAAAAAAAATTGAGAGAGTATCTCAATGCAGAGGAAAGAGGAAATATTTACAATGTAAATTTAGACGACAACCCAAGAGATTTAAAGATTATGTGATAATATGATTATTGTAATAGTAATAGGTTAATTACAGAACCAACGGGAAATGTTTAAAGAAAATTTTAGTTGGTATCAGTTATATGTTATTTGTGGGGCTAATTGGTGCTATAATATTAAGCCCCAGATTTAAAATTAGATCTACCAATTGTGATTTTTTAAAATGAAGATTTTTGACAAAACCTATCCCTTGGCCAGGATGGGATTTTGGGGGGACAAATCCGGATTAGAGTTAGTAGAGTAATTTTGGGGATGATGTGAGTTGTTCCTTAAAAATGGGTGAAGGACACCAGGATATAGTAATCGGGGACATTTGTAGAATGTTAGTCTGATTTTAATTTGACTTGTATATTTAATTTTGATATATTGATTCTATAGAACAAATTGAAGGAATTTAGGTTAAAGGGGGTTTGTAAGAATAAGGTCTACCTGAAGGTCCCCCTCATTGGGATTGGCAAATGTAACCCATTTGGCATTTGGCAGAGTATGTAATCTTCATGATGCAACCGGTGCAAGGTTAGAAACAATAAATATCCTCTGATTCTCATAGGGCCGGGGGAAATTGATTGATTTTTTGCAAAAATGGGGTGTCAATGGTAAGATTAGATCCTTGGTGATTTTGGTAGAGTGACCCGTATTGTTGATAGTACGATACAAAATTTGTTGGAACTTTGATACAAACTAGTGTTTTGTTACCCCCTCGAGCATGGGAATGTGAACAAATTCTGAATACGCGAAAGGAGCGGGAAAGAATTTGTATTTTGAATTATATTGACTGATAAATTTGAATTGTGAAACGATATGGTAGTATACTTTATGAAATTTTCCCAATTTGTTTTTATACTTTTGGGTTTGACGAATTTTTTGGGTTCCCCAACCCCCAAAAGGGGTGTAATGAGCACTAAATCATGAATAAAAAGACCCAAAAAATTCGTCTGGACCACCCCTTTTTTATACCCCACTTACTTGGTTTTACTCATTGTTTTTGATCCTCATTTAAAATTTTTTTAGCTGGGAAGATAATTTGTACTTAAAATTATTTAGAAAAATGATTTTATTTTTTAGAAAAATGAACTTTATTTTAATTTTGATCAGGGTATTATTTACATTTTATACTAAAATAAAGAAACGTGTAAATTGCGATCACCCCCCAAAATTTTTAGTTTTTTTTTCCCCCCCAAGGCATTTTTTTAATTAGAGGGAAAAAGTTATATTTCACGTTGCTATATATTAAAGGTTTTTTAATGGTATTTTAAAAGAAAGAAAACCCAAATGTATTCATTTTTTTTTGGGGAAAAAATTTTTTAAGTTCGGTAAATTTTGTAGATTTGACGAAAAAAATAGCTTTAAAAATTTATCTGAGTAGATGTTTAAAAAATTAAGAATATACAATGCTAAACCCCCATATTTGGTCAAACCAGAAGAGAGAGAGAAAAGAAACAAGTGCCTGGTAGACTCGAAAAGGGGGTTAGTAAAATTTTTTAAAAACCGAAGTAAGAAAGAAATTTGTGTCTAATCAAAAAAATTTAAAAACTTAAATCTGATTTTCAGAATCATAACAAAGTAATCATTTTAGAACATTGGAAATCAGGGGAAAAAGAAATCTCTTCCGCTATGGCGACGGGCCTTGGATCCATCAGAGTCTCTTGTTTTTAAAAAGAGGATTAAAACCCATTTAAGGGGTAGGTATTGAAATTATAATAGATAATACTTTTTCTAAAATGGTGTTTCAAAAAATAAAATAAAGTATAAATATAAAACTA
>NC_051387.1:37246185-37266185 GCF_015228065.2 Penaeus monodon
AAAATCAGTTTTCCAACTTCCTCTAACCCCAAGCCCGTCCTTACCCATTCAAACATCGTCTTAAATTCTCCTCTCCCACATCACCCGCCTCCTCAACCCCTCTACTGCAAGCCTACAATTTATGCACACTTTAATGCATGGGTTCAGTACAATGGAGTGCATATGTGCGCTCAGGCAGACACTGTTCAAATGTCTGGGCACTAGTATGAGTGCATATGCATGGAAATGCGCAGATGTATGTGTTTTTGTGTGTACATATCCATGTATGTGTGTGTGTGTGTGTGTGTGTGTGTGTGTAAGAGAAGCAATACATATGTGCATCTTAACTTATATACAGGAACGTATGCACGTATGTGGGCATGTATATACAGGACATGTATACATGGTTATGTTTGTGTATGTACAGCTATGGTTAGGTAAGAGTACAAGATATATGTGAATGTTCCCGTGCTTGTACATGAGGGTATACGTGTGTATCCACCGTAGGTATGTATATTTGTGCGTATTGCAATATATTCATATGTGTATGTTATGTATGTACATGTATATATATGTATATGTGTAAGTGTGTCTATATATGCATATATGTGTGTATGTATATGTGGTATAATATACACATACACATACATACACATATGGGTATATGTGTATGTATGTGTGTATATGTATGTGTATAGTTGTATGTGTACGTATGTGTATGTATATATCAATATCACTCCTGATATAACATATACTTTACACATACACACATACATACAAAATATACCCATATGTGTATGTTTTGTGTAAGTGTATGTATTTCCGGTTAAAGACAGGCTGCCCTATGTTGATGAAAACCCTTTTCACATACAATACAAGGACAATGAGAACTGAATCTGTTTACTAGCAGTATTTTAGGAACTCTTTTCATTAAATAGGATGGGTTTTAGAACAGAAAATACTAAATGATGGACATGAGCTACTGGAGGTAAACCCCAGGTAAAGGGGAAATTTAGGATAGGTTTCTTAGTTCAAAATGTTAGAAAATAATACTGCGGATCTTTAGTTAAGCAAAGAGTGCTTCAGTAAAAAAACTAAAAATAGGTACATTAGAGATGGTCAGTCATGCTCCAACCGCTGCCACAGTGATGAAGAAATCGAGGTTTTCTAGAAGATGTTGTAGTGTACGCTGCACCGCGACTCTACGTCGATCTGCTGGACTGACATCGTCCTCGGGCGCCGAGTGGTGAGGCCGGTCTTTACCATGCCACAGCCTGCCTTCTTCCACGGACAAAGGACGTGGGGACTCTGCGATGCTGCCATTGATTTGTGAGACGTCCCGGTCTTTCCACAACGAGGGGCAGTGAAAAATATGACATGTTATTGTCTCTTTACTGATGTGTGAAGTCCCGAGAAAAATAAAAAATTATTCCCAAACCAGTAGATATTTACAGACCGAAAGTATAGTTTGCGTAAAATGACTTACATTTTTACTATGTACCTTTCCTTCCAAAGTGTCAAAAGCCTGAAGGAGTAATGGCGTTTGATAGGTTTTTTCTCTCCCTTCTTTCACGGTTGTTTGGGTCGTTGGCTTGTTTGGACTCCCGGACTATCGTGTTGGTAGTCCAACACTTATTTTGCTATCTTCTTCTTTTCGCGCCATGCCTGGGGCATGGCCTGAGGGTCTTTTTCGGGTATAAATACCCCTAGTTTTTGTGAGGGGAAGACAGTTCGGTCCTGCTTCTGTGTGTACTGTGGTCGCGTTCTCAGTGTTTTCGTGTGCTCGTTTTGGATTTACTTCTTTGGATTTACCTCGCTTCGCGCCAGGACTTGCCGAGTTGCCTCCCCCAAGCTAAGTATTTAGTGGTTGTGTGTAGGAGCCCACCTGGTCTGTTTTGGACTTTGGCGTGTGGCACGCTACATCATCATCTGTGGAGTGCACTCTTCTCTGTCCCAAAGCAGCACTTTGTGAACTCAAAGTGTCAAGAGTACAAAAGACCACGTCACATAGAAGGAACACTGCTTGAGGACCGTCCTCCGTACTAAGTCAATTCTTATTTTTCCTTCCCTCAGCTCGAGGATCCATACCTCCTGGGAGGAAGGCTTATTCATTAAGTCTCGCCCATAATAATTTCGGGGGCCTTTTTACATTTTACTTTCTTTTACTTTGTCTCGTTTTGTTTGTCTTGATACCTGCCTGACCTTGTGGGTTCAGGCAGTCCAAGTTTTTGTGGTCCCCTTTGGCGTTATTCTTTTTTTGGCCCTTCGACCAAAATTTGATGTTTCTTACATTATATATCTAAATCATATTTCTTATTTGTTTTACACAAGTGTTTTCATTCAGAGTTTAACAGCACCAGTTTTTATTTTAATTTTTTTTTTCGTTAATCTCCATTTTGGGTTGGAGGTTAACTTGTTAAATTAGGGATTGGCATGTGTTCGTGCTAAAACACTTTTTTAAAAAAAATTATGGAGTTGGGACCCAACTTAGGGGTGAAAATATGTTGGTGAGATATTTTTAAGTATATCCGGTGTGGTTTTCACGTGAATCACCTCCGCTGCGATCAAAATTGGTGATGTACGCATCTAATGAAATTTCCCATGACTGAATTTCCTGTAGACCTCCTAATGAGTGCGATTGCTCAATAAGTAAATATCATACTATCGAGAGCTTTCACTCGGTCCCAGTCAAATGAACAAATGATATTTACGACATTTTAAGTTCTGGTTCAGACTAAGGCTGAATGCTTGAAGCTTTCTTGAGCCCCGGGTCTCCTTAACAGCACATTGCTGGTTACTCTATCTCGCAACCCCTGAAAGGCTGTAAGAAGGCTAGATTAAAACGGAGTATATTAAGCTGATACTCTAGAACAGACCATAACTTTGGGGTATAACCCGGGTCCCACTTCCCGCAGGTGGATGCTCAACGGGAAAGGGGAAGAGGAAGAATTTTATGATTTTGCATTTTTCTTCCAAACACGTCCACGCAGACGCTCGGCCTACGCTATCTCCCATTTCACATTTACACACTTACACATCCAACATTCAGCACATACATCCTGTACTTTCCTTCCACCCTTCTTTCATACAACATTCACACCCCCATACACAACACACACGGTGTCCGAACCTACTAATCGGGTGGTGGCAGCGTGCCGTAGCCTGGAATTTACATCTGTTCACTGCAGACGAATCTTTTCCCAAATTAAAACTATATTCTCGGTTGAGCCCGAACTCAACCAGACATATTGAATTCTACTAGGTCTACGCCCCGCTACAATGTTCATTTAGCCAGCAAGTGAACAAAAATCCATTTCACAATAATTATGGGAGATTTTAATGTTAAATTAGGTCAAAAGACAAGGAGACATCCTTGTGGGGCATCAGTGAATAAGCACTAGGAAGAGAGGGTCAAATGCTAATCAATTTTGCGGAGACTCGATCACTCAATATCACTCAATACATTCTTTGAAAAAAGACTAGAGTGGATGTGGACATGGAAGTCGCCTTGTGAAATCAAAAATGAAATTGAATTTGTCATCTCAAATAGGTGCGATATATTAAATATATATATATATATATATATATTATATTATATAATAAAGTGAATGTTGGCAGTGACCACAGCATGTCCAGGGGTCAAATTACACTACCCCTCAGAAAGAAAAGGAACAAACTCATAGGAAAACCGCAGCCAAATCTTGCTAACTTGAAGACCAGAGCGACGGAATTTAACCTTAACATCTATAACAGATATTCACTTCTCAGCGACGAAGACCTCTACGTTGACCAAATCTACAAACAGTTCAATGACAATAAAGGAAGCTGCACTTCAAGTAGACCGTAAGAATGTCAAACAAAGCATCAGCAAGCTGTCGATAGAAACTAAAGAATTTATGCAAAAACGTAGGGTCATGAAAGTATCGTTAAAAAGATAGAATTAGCTGAACTAACAAAGACTATAAATAAAAGAAGAGAAAAGATGTACGGAAATTCAATACCCAAATAAAAAAATGAAACAGTGATCTCAGGTACCAGCCTGAAAACAGCTAAAAGGAATAGGGAGAAATCAAATGCATGCAATAAAGAAACCAGACGGAGAAGTGTCATATAATAAGACTTATATCATAAGGGTAGTGGAAGACTTACAGGGATCTATACAACTCAAATGAACAGCCACCTATAGAAGCGAACGCGGTAACTAGAGATGTACCTAACATCACAACAGAAGAAATAAATAGAGCGCTTAAAGGCATGAAGAGAGGGAAAACACCAGTTGAAAACGGAATTAGTACAGACCTTATAACAAATGCAGGAGAAATTGCAACAGTGAAACTAGCCAACATTCTTAACAAATGCCTTCTCAACGGAAAAACTCTGAAAGCCTGGAAAAATGCAACAATTGTTTTGATACGTAAAAAAGGGAACAGAAAAGATCTAAAAAAACTACCAACCCATACGCCTCCTTTCAGTTACCTACAAGCTGTTCACAAAAGTCATCACAACTTGCATCTCTGACAGTCTGGATTCTAGCCAGTTTAGAGAATAGGCAGGCTTCTGCAGTGGATTCTCAACAACAGACCACATCCACACGCTCACCCAAATAAGAGAAAAAATAAACAAATATAGGAAACCCCTGTGTATGGCATTCATCGACTACGAAAGGATATTTGACTCTGTACAAATACCAGCAGTACTACAAGCTATTCGGAGACAGGGAGTAGAGGATGTATACTGTAAAATATTGGAAGATATATTTATATGAAGATGGGACAGCAACCATCAAGCTCCACACGGAAACCGATAAATGCCACTTAAAAAGGGTGTTTACAGCTTACAGGAAATATTCAAGAAGCTAGAATGGAACGGAAAGGATATCATAATAGGAGACAAGTACCTAAACAATCTATGATTTGCAGATATTGTTCTCTTCAGTAAATCTACAAATGAAATGCAGCAACTAATAAACGATCGAAATAGAGAAAGTCTGAAAGTCGGACGTCGGATGAACGAGAAAAAATGGCAATGGGCTGGTCATATATGTCGGAGACAGGACGACAGATGGACAAAGAAAGTAACAGACTAGGATATAGATAACATAAAGAGGCCAAGAGCCAAACCAATAACAAGATGGTGTGACGAAATAACGAAAATTGGGGGCAAAAGCTGGAAATAAAAAATGCGAGACAAAGTTGGAAAAGACTGGGAGAGGCCTATGTCAAACAGTGAATCGATTCAGGCTGATGGTGATTATATATATATATATATATATATATATATATATACTATAAATACATATATATCATATATACTATATATATATATATTATAATATAATATATATATACTATATACTATATATATATATATTATATATATATATATACTATACATATATATAATTATATATAATATATATTATATATATATATATATATATATATATATGTATGTAGATATATATATATATATATCTTATATATAATCTATATATATATGATAGATACATATCCTCTATATATATCTTACATGTTTGTGTTGTGTGTGTGTGTGTGTGTGTGTGGTGTGCTTGTATGTGTTGTGTGTGTGTGTGGTGTGTAGTTGTGTGTGTGGTGTGTGTGTGTGAGGTGTGTTGTGTTGAGCGAGAGAGAGAGACAGAGAGAGCGAGAGAGAGAAGAGAAGAAAGAGAGAGACGAGAGAGCTAGGAGCGAGAGCAGAGATTTGTAGATTGATTGATAGAGAGACTGATACAACAAGGATAATCAATAAAATGATAGAATGGTTAGATGTATACTACTAGGTAAGTCCTAGCTATATTAAGAATATTAGAATAAAAAACTGATAACTTGTACTACGATTCCTCTCAACATTAATAACGTTAATTAATAAAGTAAAATACATTATGAAGAAAGCAAATCATAAAAAAAGTGAAAGAATGTGAAAAGAAAAAAAGAACAAAAATAAGAAGAAGACAATACACACACACACACACACACACACACACCACCACACACACACACACACACACACCACACACACACACACACACACATATATATATATATATATCATATATAATATATATATATATATTATATAGATATCTATATATATATATATATTCAAATAGGCACCACGGAAGCTGGGGATTTACGCGAAATTCTCCGAAGGTCGCCGCAAATTTGCTGACTATGGCCCGTCCGTCGCTGGGAGATGATGCACCCCATTACCAGCCTTCTCAAACGATAATTTCAGCTTGGTACACTTGATAACGGCGCCTTGGTAGACCACAAATCTTAGTCAACTACGGCACAGCGGCAGGGAAGAATATTCTTATGATCTTTAATATTGATGCACATCATTATTGCTATTATTATCGTTATTTTTTATTTAATGTTTCAATTACCCCTATAATCTTATTGTGATCATTACTATTCCTTATTATTACCATAGACGACCCTATTTTTGTTCATGTTCATGTTATTAGTGTTATTTTTGTTTGTCATTGATGTTATCACGGCAATAGTCCTTTCAAGGAAGACATAGTGTTCTACCTATGTTCGGTATTCATGTCCTTATTTACATAAAGAAGAGCTCGATAACCTATCCTCAAATGCTCGGAAATTGTCCTGTAAAACTTAACTTACTCTTTGTTAGTAATACGTATGTCCCAGATATTTATGTTGGGTCGACAAATGGCATAGTATTTGATCTCTGCTCGCTTTGGTGCTGACCGCCCTTGAGATTGGTTCGAGTCCTTTCAGGGAGGAATTAATGATTCTATATCAAATGCATTGCTCCCTCTTCCATCCTCTCTCTCTCTCTCTTCCTCTCTCTCTCAACCACAGCACACACACACACACAACACATATTACATATATAATGTATATACTATATATATACTTATATATATATATATATATAATATATATGCATATATCTATCATAATATATATATATTATATATATCTATATATCCTATGCCTATATAATATATATATAGGATATCTATTATATCCTATATATATATGTTATATATATATATCTCTATACCTATATATATATAATATATAGATATATCGTCACTACATATATATTATATAATAATATATATATATATATATATATATATATATAATATATATAATAATAAGTATGAGTATATATAAGCAGATATACTTTCTATAATATAATAAAATATACATAAGTATAAAATAAATATATATATATATTTATGCATATATATATAATATATATAATATATATATATGCCATATAATATACATATATATTATATATATATATATATATATTTATGTATCATATATATATATGTATATATATATTATATTATAATGAATCTGATATAATACATATAATATATAATATATATATGAGATATATATATATCTTTATCTAGCATAGACACACACACACAAACACAAAAGCACACACACCCACACACACACACACACACCACACACACCACATGCCACACACACACACTAGATATATCTCAATCTACTTATATTATATATATATATATATATATATATATATATATATAATCTATATATATAATAATACAAAATATATATATATGTATATAATATTATATAACAAGATAATATATCTGTACTATATACTCTATATATATATATATATATATATATATATATATATATATATATATATATATATAGTATCTACTATTAAGCAACATAGCCCCTATAAAATAGAGAGAATATTACTAAAAGGTAGTACACCGCACTCTCACCGTGGAAGGAACTGGGTCCCTACCACGTAACGCACTCCAAGAGCATCACGACACAAAATTATTACAATTAAGCTATCATGCTGTGACCACATCGGCTAAAAATGACACCTACCGAAAAAAAAAAAAAAAAAAAAATATAATATATATATACATTATTATCATAGATATATATAATTTATACTATCTATATTATATAGTTAGCTATTATTATTATACTTATATCCCTCATCTATTCCTTTTTAATATATATAAGATATAAATAAATATAGAATAAATAACTAGATATATATATAATTTCTGCATATATATATATAATATATCAATTATATATATATACTATATATATATATATATAATACAACAGCACAATATATATATAATAATATATATATATATATTATATATAATATATATATATTATATAACTAGGATATATATTTTTTTTTTTTTTTTTTTTTTTTTTTTTTTTTTTTATGTGTATCTCTATATATAGATATATCTAGATGATATATAGTATATGAATATATAATATATATTATCTTCCCTATCTGACACACACACACACACACACCTCACACACACACACACGCACACACACGACACACACACACCACACACATATATATATATATTTATATATATATTATATAGTTTATTATATATATATATGTCTATATATTATATTGTATATTATATTATATAATATAGTATATATAGATATTATATATATGGTATATATATATATAATATAATATATATATATATAATAGTATAATATATATATACTATATAGTATACATATAATTCTATGCTACCTTTTCAAAATACTATCTCTATTCTATCTATATAATATATATATGTGTTTGTGTGTGTGTGTGTGTGTGTGTGTGTGTGGTGTGTTGGGTTGTGGTGTGTGTGTGCTGTATATTCATGTATATATATATATACTATATATATAATCTTCTATATAGAGATATATAACTTATAGATAAATCTCCATAGTTATAATATATATTTATTTATTTGTATATCCGTTATATCTTTTTTAGTATATATATATAATATAGAATCGATATATATATGTATAGCTATATCTCTGTATATAGATTATCTAATATATATAATATTATAATATATATATGTTATGTATATATATTATATATCTATATATATATATCTATATATATATACATATATATATATATATATATACATATATATATATATGCACTGTGTGCGTGTGTGAGAGAGAGAGAGAGAGAGAGAGAGAGACAGGCAGATTATAACTCGCTAGATATATAGATACATATATATAAAGTAAAACAATATACTATATATTATTCAAACATATATATATTATATATATATTATAATATATCTATATATATCACACCACACCCACACACACACACACCGAACGCACGCCCTACCCCACACCCCCACACCACACACACACACACACACACACGAGCGCGCCACACCACCACACAACCCACACACACACACACACACACACACATATAGATATATAGATAGTATATAATATATATATATAATATATATATCTGGTTTATATATCGTCCATCTCTCTTTCTCTTCGTCCTCACACACACCACACATCTACATACATACATACACCTACACACACACACACACACACACACAACACACATATATAATATACTTATATATATTATATTATATATATATATATATATACATAATATAATATACCTTATATATTATACACACACCCACACACACATATATATGATATAATCATTATATATATATATATATATCTATATATATTATATAAATATATATTATATACTAGATACAAATAAATAAATACTCAATCTATTATATATATATAGATATATTATATATAAGATATATATAATATATAATATATATATTATGTATATACTATATGGTGCCGCGGTGGCCGAATGGTTAGAGCGTCACTCCAGACCTGTCACGCGGCAATCATAGTTCGAAGGGTTCGAGAGTCACGCGGGGGGGACCGCCGCGTTTTTTTCCCTGGGCAAGGAACTTCACTCGATTGCCTCCTAGCTACTGGGTGCCAAGCCAAGCTCAAGTCATGCTGGGTAGTAGAGATGGTGACTCGCATAAAAGAACACCAGGGCGGAAGGCAACGGCAACCACCGCTCTAAATTGCTGAGAAAAAATCGAAAGCCCATGATCGTCAAGGCCTCGGTGGCGAAAGGTTTAGAGCGTCGACTCAAGACTGTCACGGCGGCCATCTTAATTCCGAGGGATCGAGTCACCGACCGCAGCGTTTGTTCCACCTGATTGCCTACCTAGCCACTTGTGGCCAAGCCCGCCCAAGTCAAGTGCTGGTCCCTAACCCCTGATAAAATAAGAAAGGTTACCTAAAAAGGTACCACCGACACCTCCGTGGAAAGAAACTGTGACCTGCACTACTCACTCCAAGAGCATCACACCATGAAAACTACAATTAAGTATCAAGCTGTGCCACGGCGGCTCAGACATGAACCTACCGTTTAAAAGAAGAAGATATCACTATATACAAATCCATAATAATAAATAATAATGAATAAATAGTATATATATATATATATATATATAATATATATATCTATATTATGTATATATATATACATATATGGATAGATATACCACACCCACACACCATATTTATCTATCTATCTATATATATGTATATATCTGTATATATGTAGATAATACAATATATATATATATATATATATGATATATATATATTATATATATATATATAGATAATAAATATAGGTATGTATATATATAAACATACATACATATACATCGTCTATATCTATCTATATCTATGTAATTATCTTCTATCTATCGATCTATCGATCTATCTATCTATCTATCTCTATATATAATCTACCTATATATATCTGTATATATATATAATATATATATATATATATATATAATATATAATATATATATTATATATATATATTCACAACCCGACACACACGCATGTATATATATATATACTATATATATAGATCATATATATATATATATATATATATTATATAATATATATATATATATATATAACATACATCTTGACAATTATGGTATATATAGGGTATATATAGTGTAATAAATGTTATAATATATAATATATATATATCTTATATAGTGTGCGTATAGTAGGGGGTAGTCGGTTCGGTATATATAGGGTGTTATATATGTGTGTGTGTGTGTGAGTGTGTGTGTGTGTGTGTGGTGTGTGTGTGTGTGGTATGTATATGTACACACGCCAAAACACACACACACCGCACAGAACACACACACACCACCACACACACACCCACACCCACACATCAACACTCCACACACACACCAAACACACCACATGCACACACATACACACACACATATATATATACATATATATATATATATATTATATATATCTATTATATATATACTATATATATATATGATATATATATATATATATTATAATAATGTATACACACTATTTCTTTGTTTGCTATTTTAGTCATTGAGCATCCGTTTTCTAACAATTCGAAGAAGACAAATGAGGAACTGGGTTTGTTAAGCAATAAGACTAGCGTTTGAATGTCTCACCTTTTCGCAACCTACAACTGATTAACTGTAAGTGATTTGCATTAGAAAGTGGTTGCATAACCATTTGCAGCTGTGAGTGAAATAGGTCCAGCTGTTCTCTTAATTACTCAACAAAGGAGCCCGGAATGTCCCAGATGTTTTTCTCTAATCGTGAAATGATCGATTGTTTCTTTCCCCCCCCAAAAACCCTCTCTCTGATAACTTTAGTCATCTATCTTTTTATTCAGAGTCTTAAGACTATGTGTAGGAAATTGGATAGATTTATCCCATCAATATCCATAAAACTTATTGCCAACCTTCTGATACTACTCTCTCTCTGATTAATGTAATCAAGTAGAGAAAGTGTAAAATGACTATACAACGTGATTTAGAACGATGTCAAGAATTATAAACAGTTATATTCATAGAAGTGTCAGGAAATTAGTTTTCCATTGAAAACAAATTTGACGCATCAAGGCAAAAGCCCTTTTTTAAAACTAAATTTGACATCCTAGTTAATAAACACCATGAGTTTATTAACACCAATCGAATGCACTCATATCATGTCCTGGTATCAAAACAAGAGCAAAATAGATTTGCCATACAATAGCAAGTATACTGCTGCAGCATGTATTCATGTCACTAAATGACCAACTACCTCGCTTTTATTTTGAAAATCGATCTAGGACCGACCGATCGGCCTAGGAACAGCGATTCAAAAGCCCGAAGTGAGTGGCAAGAGTCCCGGCCTGTTTGACCATCAGCTCCGAGAGTCTTGAACTGAATTCACATAACTTCCGGCTGTTCTTTAAGCCCCATTGAGTGATCCCAAAATGGTGTTTTTGTGCTCGGATTCATCCCCGTCGCTTTTTCGGGTTGATTCATGCGAAAGGCTGGACGTGACTCGGACCTTTAAAGCCGGAGGAGCAGAAGGCTTCCAAGTCTGGAACGAAGAGAGTAAAGGAGAAGAAGAGAAAAAGCAGGAGAATAAGAAAGACAAGAAAAGAAGAAAAGGAAAGGAACGGAAAGGGTAAGAAGGAAAGGAAAGGCAAGGGGGCCAAGGAAAGGAAAGGAAACAAAGAAAGAAAGAAAAAAAAAAAACAAACCGATCAATCACCTGCCACAATTGTACCTCGTCGCTGGACTAATGATGTTATTACATTCAAACTGCATTTTTTATCCCAGCGGTCCTAGCACTAATCCGCACGTGGGATCTCGCCAGCACCAGAAACTTTTCGCGAAGAATAGATCGCTCTCTAAATTTACTCTCCAGTAAATAAGTCCTCCCCAGCCTTCCAATTAAAGCATTTCGTGATCCTGCCTCAGACTGGTAGAGTGCTTTACGAAGCCCGAAGTTTGTGACCTCGACGTGCTGACTTTACTGAACAATCCCTTACGTTATATCTTTTTATCACGTATTACTGTTAAGCCAATTGTCAGATAACTGGATTAAAAGATATTGCTTTGGCAACTCTACGGATTGTGCTTTTGTCACGCCATTTGGTTGAAAAAAAGGATTTATGCTGAATGGGTTTAATTCCCTCTGCGACGTTGCATATTGATTGAACAGGTTTGTTAACTGGCTTTGGTCACTGCAATTACTGTCACCTCATATAGCTTGCTGGAGGAATAGGATAACTTTAAATATTGAGTCTGAAAACTTTTACTCTATTTTCTGTTATTTTACGGATGCAAGTTGATTGTGATAAAATTATTTCCATAATTTGAAGAAAAAAAAAAAACAAAAAACATCCATGTATTTTTCATAATGTCTGGGAAATTTATTTAACATTGACTGCACACGTTAAATCCTTCGCAATAACTCACATCACCATCTGATTAACTCACTAAAATATTAAACGAAAAATTGTTGGGTTCGCTGCGGTCTCCAAAGAGCGACTAAATGAACACAACATTATATCCATGCAACTATTTCAGGAATGGAATATAGACGCTGACTGCGTATTTGGTTTGGCAGCAGTCACGCGGGGACGCAGTGAAAGGTGAGCAGTGCGCGCGCGCACACACACACACACACACCACGCGCGCGCGCGCGCGCGCACGCACGCACACACGCACGCAGATGCACGCACCACGCCCGCACTCACGCACGCACGCACACGGACACTCACACACACACACACAACACAGCACACAACACCATACACACACACACACACACACACACTACCCACAGAGGCTCGCACCACACAATATCATACACACACACACAACCACACACACACACACACACACACACACACACACACACACACACACACCCAACACGTCCCTGCGTTTTGAGAAACTCCAGTTTCCTCATTAAGGAAGGTGCTGTAGTTGAGTTGTTTCGTCTTTAATTGTGCAGAGAGCGTTTATAGTTTTTCGATATAAACCTTCAGCAACACTCTCTCAATGTCCACGTAATCACACCGTAATTTCAGTTCATATTGTAAGAAAAGTCTATTACTTTTCCCTGCTGAATATTTACGATTGAATATTCTGACATTTTCTCAGTCGTTATTATATTTTTTAGGTAAAGCAAAGTTGAACTCTTAAATATAAATTCAACACGGAAGGGATGGAAACTATTGTTTCCCTCATCAACTCTTAAAGTTTTCCTACATCATGGAATACGTTTTCCCCCTTGTTATACATCTGTACAGAATACATGATACAATAAAAAATGTTTCATTTTTTCCATCAGTAACATGTGTCCGGCTTTCATAACAAATGCAATCTTATATCAGGATTCTGCAAGTGAAATAAAATAATGTATATTACCACGGCGTCGAATCAAAAATTAAGAGAGCTGTCATTGACGTTCACTTGTCTGACACGTTTAGGTTAGTTGAGAAAAAATTATTGGGAACAGATCTCTGCACTGTTTCGATCTAAAACGAATTCATGTTTCTGTCTGTTTATCTACTGCTATCCATTCATATGTTTGTCACGTTTTAACTATATAATGTTCTGAATTAATATGTTTACATATTCATAAGTATATGTGTGTATGTATATATATATATATAGATAGATAGATAGACAGATAGATAGATACACATATATGTGAATATGTATATATAGATAGATAGATAGATAGATAGACAGATAGATAGATAGATATAGGTATATGTATATATGACTATATATAAAGATATAGATATGTAGATATACATATATAGACATAAATACATATACATATATCTATATCTATTTCTAAATCTATATGTATCTATCTATACATCTATATATACATACATATATATTCATACACACACACACACACACACACACACACACACAAACCCACCCACACACACACACAGACACACACACACAAGCACACGCACTGACACACACACACCCCACACACACACACACACCCCCACACATATATATATATATATATATACTATATATCTATATTATATATATGTATATATATTATATACATTATATATATACATATATATATATATTATATATATTTATATAGATGATATATTATATATATAATATATATGTATATATATGTATGTAATATACCTACATATGACACACACACAGGCACCCACACACTCACACACACCCAATGCTTCCACACACACTCACACACACACACACACATAACACACACACAAAAACCCACACACACACATATATATATATATATATATACTATATATAGATATATATATATATATATATATATATGGTGTGTGTGTGGGTGTCTGGTGTGTGTGTGTGTGTGTGTTTGTATGTGGCGTGTATTGGTGTTGTGCGTGTATGTGTGGTGTGTGTGTGTGTGTGTGTGTTGTGTGTTGTGTGTGTGTGTGTGTTTGTTGGTGTGTGTTTGGTGTTTGTGTGTGTGTTGTGTGTGTGTGTTGTGTGTGGTGTGTGTAATATGTGTATCTATAGATGTGTGTAGGTATATATTAGATATATATCTATATAATATAGATAGATATATATTATTATATATATATATATATATTATATATTATAAAACTAGTCATTACATGAAAGACTAAATATTTAGGCAGTAACCGTGAATGACTGTGACCAACAGTCGTTTTCACGTAATGAATCAAATAGCAGTCATTTCGTAAGTGTAGAAGCCTATAATGCCATGTCACCTGTCCATTCATGTAACAAATAAGCTGGAAGAGGGGAGACTGGGAAGGCATTCCAGGGCGGCATGTTGGCTTCTCATTGCTGTGTAAATGACGAGCGATAGTTTATAGTGTCCATAAGGAGAGAACCTATCGGCTCCTACTGAACGGTAGAGACTATGACTACACACCAGGGCACTGGCGTCCCCCAGTCAACTGCACTAGCGTGGCTTCTCCTTGGCGAATGTCCCTCTATTAGGCTACTGGGTGACTATAGCGAGGGATGGTGAGGGGGGGGGGGAAAAGGGGGGAGGGGCTGCCACCCCTAATAAATACATACCGGGCACTGGGGCCCCAGTCACCTGATCTGTGTGGCTTCTCTTAGGCAATTGTTTCGCCATTGTGCTGCTGGAGTGTAGTGAACACGCCTCTCATTTGCCCATGGCGACCTCGCTCTGCCCGAAGAAACGAAAGAATAGAACGATGAACGGTCCTGTACTACTACGCCTCGAGATACTTCCGACGTAATCAAGAGATCACACATCGCTACAGGTCATTGCCGGGCGGGATCGCATTATCAAAGAAACAAGCAAGAGAATACGCTACATTACGCCTGAAGCTCTGATTTGTTTAAATCGTACTGTGAGAGTGCCAGAAGAACAGAAAGCAACCAGTTTCAAAGGTGGTGGTTGTTCGACCCATCTTGACAGGTGGTATCTCCTCGCGGCTAAGTGACTTGTTTGATATGTAATCGATGGTACAGGGGTTGCCTCAAATGGCCTAGGTCCTATCAGGACCACTTCACCAAATGCTGTGTCCTACTACGCTATCGTAGAACGTGCGCAGAAGTGGTGCGTCCATCTCACTGACATATTTCCTTGTTTTGGAGCTCCGTACAATATTACGATGTGATAATGGTCAGAGTTCCCAGCCGAAGTGAACAGTGAGTTGTAATCATCTGGCCGCAAACTTGTCCTCGTTCATGGAAAGCCTCGACACCACAGAACCAAGGATCCGTGGAAGAGCAACGAGTGACCTCACGACATGCGAGTTGCATAGATTGTGAGCCACAACACCACGGATTGAAGCATTGGAATCAAGTCCGACATCGTCTCGCTTGCCTGATGAGGTAATTCAAAAGCTGCAGTGTGGAGGATGATCTGTAGCCTGTACTCACCACCGTCGGTCAAAACGAGAGGACCAGGTCCCCTGTTCCCAGTGCTGAATCGCCGACGTTCACTTTGATACGGAAGGTCCCACTCCTCTTCAGTAGTCCCAACCCAACCCCATACCCGTCCCGACTTGTATCAGCTGAGGTTCACGTTGCTGCGGAGCATTGCCATCATCCTTCAGTAGACCCGACCATCCGGTACTTTCGTTCTCAAACAGCTGAGGTTTGACGTCGATGCGAACGTGGCATGCATCAGTCAATAGTCCTCCATCACCCAGAGAGAAGATCCAGCCCTGCTGTCAGCGAGCAGTAACTTTGGTCAACCCCGGTGCATCGCCCTAAAACGATTTGAGCCGCAGAGCATGAATATCATTGCCAGAGAAAAGAGGCCCATACGAGTCACTTGCCAGGCTTGAACGCACGTCAACGAGTCGAACTGACCTTGCACTGTGCGAACCACTTTATAAATGCTGCTGTCCCTATGTCACTGTAGATAGGGGTCGGAGTGGATCCTCGGAACATTCTCAGTGTCGTCTTGAAGTGACCCAAAATTACATGTACACAATTGTAGTCAAGGCAGGAGTTCTGAAGGCCAAGCTGTCACGCAACCAGTTTGGACTTATGCCCTCCGCGCCTTCTGGGAGAGGACTCCATCAATCGCGCAGGTGGTATCTCTGCGAGAATGCCCGTTACCCTTTTGAATCGGGGGGAACTGTGGTGATTAGGGTTTTGTCAAATGCGACTGCGCAGACCAAAGTGGTCGAACAAACAGTATCATGTCTTTGAAAACAAAGTTAAATGTAAAAGTAGTGCCATGCCAGCAGACTTGTGCTAATAAAGTCTAAACTTGGGGACCTCTTTGCTTCAATTCCTGGATATATATCTGATAAATTGTGTGAACATTATTTCACATTCCACCATAGTTGCACAAATGAAGTACAGCTTGTATGGTACTGTTATTGTATTTCATGACTGAAGGAATGCGTGAACATTAATTTCATTGCACGACCATGACTTCAGAAACAATTACAAAGTAATGATACTTGCAAATGCGGTAATTTTACGTTTTATGAATTGAATAAAGTGTGAATAGAGTTGCTATCTTTGCGCTATTAGTGTCAGTTTATTTCATGAAATAAACTGGTCCCATTTTTTGTCATTACACGAATGACTGGGGTATTTGAGTCTTAACATGAAATGACTGGTGGTCACAGCATTCCGCGTAATGCCTAACATGATTAGTAAAAGATAACGGGTTTCATATATTGCCTGCAACACCACTCGCAACACGACACACACACACACACACAACACACCCACACCCCACAAACACACACACACACACAAACACACATGACACCACCCACCACAGATATATAGATAGCTATATATATATATATTATGATATATATATATAAATAATAAGTATTATAGATATGTAATTATAAATATATATATGTTAATATATGTCTATATACGTGTGTACTATGTATCTCTATATAAATGTATATATGTATATTCATACATCCACACATGATACATCTGTCTATCTATCAAAAAAAAAAAATATATATAATAAAATATATGTATGAGTGTGTGTATATATATATATATTATGTATATATATATATATATATATATATAATAATATAATATATATAAATATCTATATATATAATATATTGCATAAACCATGCATACGTGTATACAACAACAAATACATATATGTATGCATATATGTATATAATAATCTATATCTAAACCTAACACACACACATGCTTACACTATGTAACTATATATATATATATTTATATATATATATAAAATAATATATTAGTATATCGATATATATTATATCCATATTATATAAATATATATATATATATATATTATATATATATATCTATAATATAATATAATAGATATATATACACACACACATAAATCACACACACACACGACACACCCACACATATATATGTATATATATATATATCTATATATATAGATATATATAATATATATAATATAATATATATATATATATACATATACCACCCACACACACACACCACACACACACCACACACACACACCGCAAACACACACACGACACACAACAAATAAGTATATATATATATATATATATATCTATATATATATATTATATATATATATCGTATATTTGTTTTGTGTGTGTGTGTTTGTGTGTGTGTGTGTGTGTGTGTGTGTGTGTGTTGTGTAGTTGTGTGTGTGTTGTATGTGTGTGTGGTTGTTTTGTGTTTTAGTGTGTTGTGTGTGTTATTTGTGTATATAGATGTATATATGTATATATATAATTATATATATATATGTATATATATATATCTACATACAGACACAGACATTATACACACACACACATACACACACACACACAACACACACCCACACACACACAACACACACACACACAACACGACACAACACACACAAACAACACACACACAAAACAATCAAGCAAAGGCCAGAACACCCCACACCACACACACCCACACACACACACACCCACACACGCCCCCCACACACCACACACACCACACACACACAACACAAGTACACACCAATATATATATTGACATATAAGATATATCTACCTATTTATCTATATATTTTGTCTACTGTCCATCTATATGTCCTATATATCTATATATTCCATCTTTTTAATTCGTTATATGTATATTGTATATGCGCTGTGATATATGCTGTACACACCGTATATCTCATACACAGCAATGTTTACTGGAATATTCGACGATATGAGACATGTATCCCTGACCTTACTCAGCAGACAGTAAGGCTAAGAGAAACATGAAAGGATTGGAGGCCATTGTGTACCGAATATTCTATGTAGTTAAAGGATACGGGACTTGACAAAGCTAAGGGTTTCCGATTTCCACTTTCATCAGCGAATGGCTTCTTCATCTCCACCTCAAACAGCAAATCCACATTTCCCCCCGTCTTATAGTTTAATTTTGTTTTGTCTGTTTATGAATTTCTTTCATATGCAACTTCAAGAATTCATGTCTCTGTAAATATAAAGGAGATTCTGTCATATTCCAGCATGATTGGCACTTTCAACATTGCATGCCTAATAACCCATGGACGCGAAGGAAATAGGAATCCATCGCTAGAATGATCCAACGAGATTTGATTTTAAAATAAAGGCTGGTTTATTTAGGGAAGTTAGAAAAGAGAAAAAAATATGTACTTTTCGCTCGTCGTCTCTCCCGATGGTAACACTTCAGCGAAATGGCTGTAAGTTTTATTTCTATGGCTACAGATGTTGCGTGTGGT
>NC_051387.1:37271185-37273685 GCF_015228065.2 Penaeus monodon
TCTGTCTTAATGCCTTGTCTTATTATTATTAAGTTAACTATACTTTCTTTAATCAGTTATCACTAATCTTACGATGGAGATGACTTTTCATTATAATCGATCATTAGCATGTCAGATTTTCTCTATATATACGTGAATATATAAACCTCATACACACGCTCACCACACACACATACACACACAACGCACGCAGCACACACACGCACACACACACCACCACACACACACACACACACACACACACACAAACATACACACACACACACAACTCACACGTACACAACACAACACATCCGCAACACACACACACACACACACACAAGCACACACAATATATACATTATATGATATATATATAATATATTATATATATATATATATATATATATATATATTATATATATCTATGTATATTATATATATATATTATATATCTATATATATATATAATATATATATATATGTATATATATATCTATGCTCTCTACTATATATATATATATATATATATATATATATATCTATATATATATATCCATCCATATATATACATACTTCACACTGTAAGCACGTTGAAGTGTTTGTAGTCTTTGTAGTTTCATCTGTTTCTTAATCAAGGGGATCCTCTACCCGACACATGTGCAGTCAACTGACTTACCTGATTTTTTAATTCTTACTTTACGACAGATTGTGTATTTCTATATTTTTCTGCGCATGAAGATAATGCCATTAACACTAACTTACAAGATATAACCAACCTTACTTCATCGTAACTGTCACAGTATACTGCACTCTTCCTTATTCATGAAACACAACTCAGCAACGCTTTCATAAAAACAAAAGATCATCTTCTAGTGGTGACTCGGCTCTCAGGACATCTACTAAATAAAATGCACTTACGTCGTTAATGGCAGGGTGTTCATTTGTATGTCCCACCTATTTTGAATTGGAATCCGTTCCCTTTACTTCTAGCAGATATCCCTATTGAAATTATACATCTACAAAGGACTTTTGCATCTAAGTACAGATACAACTTGATAAGATATAGTCTTTGCCCTCGCATCTTACTTCTGCATCTATGGGATACGATCGTCTGTAGTTTCATTAATCAAATCTTTTTGTTCCATTGTTATCATAATCATCATCATCATCATCATCATCGACATCATCATCAACCTCATCATCATTGATATAATAATATGTCAACATTATTTGTGCACTTATTATTACTGTTACTGCCATATACATACATAATAATATATATATATATATATATATATATATATTAATATATATATATATATATATTATGTATGTATATATATTTATATATAATACGATCTATACCATTATATATTCTTTTCTTTCTTTCTTTCTTTTTCCTTTTTTCTTTTTTTCATTTATTCACACACCCACACACCACCACACCACACCACAGCACACACACACACACACACACACCCGCACACACTACAGAAATGTAATATATATATTTTATATATATATATATATATTATATATTAAAAAAATTTTTTAAATTTTTTTAAAAAAAAAAATATATATATATATATATTATATATATAGTAGACATATGTATAGCAGATTTTATTTATATATATACAAACATATGTATACATAACATGTATATATCTATATATATATCTATACTATATATATATCTATATAATATATATATATATAATATATAATATATATAATGTTACCCACACACACACACACAGACACCACACACACACACACACAAACACCACACACACACACACACACACCACACACACCACAACAACACACACACACACACACCTATACACACACACGCACCACAACACACACCCACACCACACACACACACACACACAACACACAGACACGCATATATAGATATATATTATATATAATATATAATATATATATTTAATATATATTACATATATATACAAACACACAATCACCAATCACCAACACACACAACACACACCCACACACACACACCACACACACACGCACAGCACACACACACACACACACACACACACAACACACACACCGCATGCACACCACACACCATAGAATATATATATATATATATATTATATATTATATTATATATTATATATATATATATATATGATTATATACATATACTAGGTATATATATAGGATGCATATATATATATATATATATATATATATATATATATATTATATTATATATATATCTATATTATAGTTAGTACACAACACACACCACACACCTACATAACACACACACACACACACACACACACACCACTCATACACACACACCACACACAGTTGACACGCACACACACACACGCACAGCAACACACAAAATAAATAATATATATAGAGATAGATAGATAATAGATAGACTAATAGATAGATAGATAGATATACTATACATATGTATATATGTATATATATACATAGATATTATATATATAGTATAATATATATA
>NC_051387.1:37278685-37281185 GCF_015228065.2 Penaeus monodon
CATCTGTGTCTTTGTCTTTCAGTATATTTATCTCTGCTGGCAAAAAGAAAGTGATATACATTTACAAAACTATAATGAATGACATTAATTAACTAAACTGAATGAGTCTAGCAGTAAGAACTGTAGTTAATAAATAAAATGGTTGCAAATGTGTTTTACAGTCAGACAATAGTAATATATATAATGCCAACTAATTCCTGGAGGCATTTCATACACGTTGATTAAGGTTTTATGATAAAAGTAATGAAGTAACAAATGACGATAATCCTAATGACAGACCCGGCGATGTGAGTAATGCCGCTCTGATACCTTCGTGAATAATCATACTAAAAACATTCATTAATGTTCAGCATCATGGTGGTGTTAATGGCAGTAATTGTGATTCCTTACACACACACACATACACGCATATCATATATATATATATATATATATATATATATATATATTATATATAATATATATATATATATTATATATTATATATATATATATAGATATCATTGCCACACATACCACATATATTTGTGTGTGTGTGTATGTGTGTGTGTTGTGTGTGGGTGTGTGCGTGTGTGTGTGTGTTAATGTTGGTGTTTGTGGTGTGTGTGTGTGGTGTTGTGTGTTGGTGTGTGTGTATGTGTGTGTGTGTGTGTGTGTGTGTTTGTGTTTGTGTGCGATTAAATGTTAGTGCTATCAATAATGGCTGAAAATACTATCTGCTCCTTCTGTACCTCACAAAGAGTCGCGAACGTTATAAAGCTCACAGCAATGGCTGTTTTATATCCAGTACTTACATGTACATTCTACTCAATTCTAAAGAAAAAAAAAAAAAAAAAAAAAAAAAAAAAAAAAAAAGAAAAAAAAAAAAAAAAAAAAAAAAAAAAAAAAAAACTTATTACCCAAAACTGATATTTTCTTCTATTAGGTTTATTTTGGTTGATTTAGATTATACTGACTGTAAGGTAGTAAACAAGAAAAATAAGATAACGTAAAACATTTTCGTAAATCAAGAAAAAGGGTAAACGGGCGAGACAGGCGGTACTCGTAAATGGCTCATTGGTGACACGTGTAGACATCTATGTGTAAAAACAATTAATAAAGTAAACTCACTTTAGGCATGGCATGTACGTACATGTACGTACATGCCAAGTCCCTGGCGGCATTGGGTTAACACTTCCAAAATGAGAACTTGTTGCAGGTTTCTTCTGCCTTCTATTCACACAGAGGACCGTTGGCACCTGCCCCTTGTGTACTTAAAGTGAACTCATTTAGGTTGCGGGCTATCTCTGTCAGGCTGCAATGTCTTTGGTGCTAAACGTCAGCGATTGGGGGCAGAGTGTTTTGGTAAGACAAGTGGCACCTTTCCCTTTCCCAGAGCAGAGAAGAAAGACCGGCATCAAAACATGACCAGAGTATGGGTAGACCATCCCTGTCTTCTCCATCACGATCATGCCTTCAAAAAAACCGTCCAAGATTCGAAATAATATCTGTAATTTAGGTTTTTTTGTTTTGCAACTTTTTATAGAATTCAGCTCTGATTCCCTCATACATAGTCAACTGTGTACGTAAGAACGGGTTGTTGCAACTGTATGTTAACACTAGGACTGGACGTAATCTCTTAAATTTTGCTAGGCCAAGATAACGTTGGCTTGTATATACAGTTCGTGTTAACGAAAGCAGGGACTGGCCTTAAACCCTTCCCTAAGCTAGGCTAAGGATAACGTTTCCTTGTATCTGCCAGTAGTTTGCATGAAATGCAACTGAGGCCCTCAATATTGGATCTAATTCCTGCCAAAAACAATTCTCCCGTTCTCAAATGGATCAGTCTTTTAAGTTTATGTGTGTGAACTAATCACAGAGATGTAATATATACTATATCATATATATATTATATAATATATATATATATATATATATATATATATATATATATATATATATATGTGTGGTGTGTGTGTGTGTATTATGTGTGGTGTAATATGTGTGTGTATATGTTGTGTGTATATATTATTATATATTATTATTATATATATAATATATATATATATTATATATATATATTAGATAAATATCATACACATATACATATACACGTATATATGTATGTCTACACACACACACACACACACACACACACACAACACGGCACACACACACACCCACCACACACACACAATAAACACCAAACACACACCATACATAAACACACCACACCTCACACACACACATACATATCCAGTGTTTTTTACATGTTGTGTGTGTGTGTGTTGTGTGTGTGTGTGTGTGTGTGTGTGTGTTGTGTGGTGTGTGTTTGTGTGTGTGGTGTGGTGTGTGCGAGCGGGCTAAACGCGCTTCCTATTTTTTTTCTTTGTCCGCTTCCTTTACTCTTTTTCTCTTTCCCTCTGCACCGAAAAAAATATTTCAAAATATGAAAATATGCTCAGAGGGCTTCGGATGTTAGTTTCGCAATAATGGAAAGCTACACAGCTAAATCTGAAAA